>NC_034410.1:64852210-65036587 GCF_002078875.1 Numida meleagris
CGGCGGGGGAGCTGGGCTACGCGGGGCCGCAGCAGAGCTTCGCCGCCGGCCCGCGGGACGTCTTCGAGGCGCCGCGGATGGGGCTCAGCGCCTCGCCCGGAGGTGGAGGAGGCGGTGGCAACGCGGGGAGCGGCGGCGGCGGAGGAGCGGGGGGCGGTGGCAGCTGTCAGATGGCGTTCCCCGGCAGCCAGCCGCTGTACCGCGCCTCCGGGGCCTTCGTCTACGACTGCGGCAAGTTCTGAGCGCGGCCCGCCGCCCGCCGCCCGCGAGCGGGGCGGTGAGAGGACGGTGGTGCCCGCTCCCACGTAAGTGTCGCTTTTTTGGTTGATCGCTTCCCAGCAATGCTCTCCCCCCGCGCCCCGTCCCGTGAGGTATCGCCGCGCCCCGCTTCTGCACCCCCCCTGCCCCCCCACCCTCCCCCCCCGGACAAGGACTTGTTTGAAAGTGTAAATTGCCACATAGTAATTTATTTTTAATTTGTAGTTGGATGGTGCGGACCAAACGCCACAAAGTGTTTCCCCTTCCCCGAGAAGTGACGTTAACACGGACTGAAACGCTGATTTTTTTTTCACTCTATATAAAAAAGGGAAACTGTATTAATCTTATTCTATCAATATTTTTTTTCCTTTTTTTTTCGTTGAAAATATCCCGAAGGTATCGCGTTGTTTGTTTATTAATAAATTACCGTTCAGTTGGAATGACCCTGCCCACGTCTGCATACTTTCACGCTTTGCTTTTGGAGAGGGCGAGAGAGGGAAAGAGAAGGGTTCCGCGGCTCCCGCGGGGCGATGGCACCGCGCGTCCCCTCCGCGCAAATCCCGCGCACCGCCAGGTCCGCAAATCCCATTTCTGTCCCTTCCGCGGTATGGTCCCCTCGCTCAGCTCGCCCCATCCGCTGGGAACAAACCCCTCCCGGGGCAGTTCGGGGCTGGCGAGCAAACAAACCCGTTTTCTCCGCAATTAATGGTGCGGCCCCGGCCCCGTCCGTGCGCTGCCGTCGGTGCACGCACATGGGGCGGCCCCTACGCGTCGCCCATGTATTTGTAAGCGGGATTTGCGCGTGGATCTCTATTTAAAGAAGGGTCGCGTATTTATTTATAGCAACGTACCGCATGTGTTTCTAAACCCAGCGGTGGATCTTAGATGGCAGACGGTCTCTAACGCGTATTTTCTTAAACGTGCCGTGGGCGCAGAAATCGCTGCTTCGCGCAGTTGGCAGCGGGGCCGCTCCCGTAGCGCAGCACTTGATCTCCGAAGGGAACGAAGCGTTGGGTCGCACCACCGTGGCTCTGCCCCGCTCGTGTCCTTCGGGGACGTTCCCACTCCGCTGGGACGGCCCCACTGCTCCGGTGCGGATCCGTTTAGGAAAAGTCGGAGGGGAGAATTTTTCCTATAAAATTTCTAACTTTTTTTTTTTCCGTCTCTCCCCTTCCTCCTTTTTCTTTAAGCCTGAAAAACAAACAAACAAAC
Source organism: Numida meleagris (assembly GCF_002078875.1). NCBI lineage: Eukaryota > Metazoa > Chordata > Aves > Galliformes > Numididae > Numida > Numida meleagris. The sequence continues at coordinate 64,853,681 of NC_034410.1, forward strand.
AAAAAAAAACCCACATTAAAATATTTCCACGGCCACGGTAGACGAGTGCGTGGCAGACTGACATTCTGTCCGAGCAGGAATGTCACCTTCTGCTCAATTTGCAATTAAGGACCTACGGGCATTGGGGATCGCCTCCCTCTTTGCAAACAGCCACCAAAGTGCCATAAATTCATTAAGTTGAAAGGCTGTGCCCTGTCAGTCAGACCTGAGGAGAAGGCGATTCGATTGCAGATATTTAAGGCCTAAAGTTTGCTCGCAAGATAATGCCGTTTCCTATCAGCGCCTCTTATCAGGAGGCGACACTCAGCAGTAATTGCTGCCGCATTGCTGAGTTTGCACTGTAAATAAATACAGAGCTATTCACCTCAGTGCCCCGCTTTTGGGCAGCTCTTCCTCTCCGGAGCAGCGATAATCACAGCGCACCTTCAGCACATCGACTCTGGGGGTTACTGCGTAAAGCTGCCTAGAAATCTGTTTATTTAAATAGCTCACCATCTTTTATTTTGTTTTGTGTAATTCTTTTCTTTTACTTTGTTTTCCCGTGATAGTACCTGTGAAGAAATTATCGGCCCTATTTCTGTCTGTGTGTTTGCTGAGTTGGGTCCGAAGAGGCTCCCCCCCCCCCTCCCCCCACTTCGCCGCCGCACCGTTGTGTTAACTCTGGAGCGAAGGAGAAATGGAGCAGAGCGCTCCGGGCCCGTTCCGAACGCGGACCCCCACTCCCAGCACCGAGCGCTGCGCCCCGCTCCTGTTTTCGAGCTTTTCTCCCCTCACAGTGGCGAGCGGTGTCTGTCCCCGCGGTGCCTGCGTGGGATCGGTGTTTCTCTCGATATTGAACGCCAGAATCAAAGTTAAGGCGCGGGGAGGGCAGAGCGGCGATTGCATGTAATGTTTGCGCGGTATTTTCGGCGCACGGAGGCGCGGATCTCCCCGCATCCCCGGTTTTCTCAGAGGCGGGGGGAAACAAACAGTGAGGAGAGAGGGGCTCATTTTGTGCAAATGCTCCGTCGGGGGAAGACGGGGCCGTGAGGCGTTCAACGAGTGCCGCCTGTACCTTCCGCTGCCCCTGCGCAGGGGGCAGGGACACGTCCCGCCGGGTTCCCGGTTCCTTCTGGCGACCGCCCTCCCCGCTCCCGGAGGTCCTGTGGGGAGGTACGGCAGAGGGCACGCGGGAGTTTCGTTGTTTTGTATTTATTTTTGTTAATTGTTGTTATTTCTTCTCCCCCCTCCGCACAGAATCATAACGCGGAGAATGGAAATGGCGCTGCGCGGGGTCTGCGTGGGTCTCCCCGCAGAGCCGGGCCCGCCCCCGTCACCTCGGAGCCGCCGTCCGACCCTGCGCGCAGCGCGCATCTCCCCGCAAAACCCCTGCGGCGCCGGGCAGAGGGACGAGGTTGCTCGGCCCTGTTCTGCCGCGGGGCGCTCCGCGGGTGCCGGGGCAGCGCGCAGGTCCGCGCTGTTCTTCAGCCCGAGACGAATCTCGAAGCTGTTGCCTTGCGTGTCGTCCCGGGGAAGAAAAAGTCTCGTCTTAAAACTGCTGTTGTTAATTTGAGGGACTGCTCCGTTTGGCTGGCCCCGGTGGTTTCTTATTTGTGTTTACTGATCTGTCACCGAAATTGAGGGGAGTGTGAGGTCTGAGTTCCCCCCGGCAGAAGAGGAATATTCTCCTCTCTGCCCAAGTATCCTCCGCAGAATTTCTTCTTGAAGTGAGTGACAGTTTGCATTACGTTCCGCAAAGGTCACAACCAAAAGCAGTGGGGAAGCGTGCTGCAGAAAAGACGTGGATTTAAAGCCCGTCCCCACCTCCGCGGCCCCGGTCAGAGGGAGAACACGGTGCGCCTGTCGGTGTCGCGGCTGGAGGCCTTACGGGGAGTGTCACCAAACGTGCGTTTGACGAAAGCGGGGCCCTTTCCGAAATCTCGCGGACAGAGCCCCGAGGTGAGCGCGGCCGTATTTTCAAATTCGGGCGCAGCTCCCTGGCGCGATGGGTGAGCCCCGGGCTGCACTTCAACAGCGCGCTGCCCTCTGCGCGTGTCCCCACAAGCGGGCACTATCTGAGGCCAGCGCGGTTGGAGTTGTGCTGCCGGGGGCAGCGACCGCGATGGGCCGGGGCCCACGTGAAGAGGAACGCGAGGTAACGACGTGCGGGGTTTCCTGTGTCGTCCTCACGGCGTGAACAGGAGCGGAGCACCGGACCTGCGCGTCGGTAGTAGAAGAGCGACCTGCGCGCCTCGTGGGGATGGATGCTCCCGCATCCTCGGCCAGAAATTACCGATTTCGGGAATAACTGCTAATTGAACATTCACTTTCAATTCATCTGAGTGCGAAGCCGTTTAAATCTCGGCGCAGTCACTCCGTTCCCCGTCGGTTGCCCGACGGCTCGGTTAATATGCGCGGTTTTAATATGCGCGGTTTGTTGGAGGGACTGCGAGGCGCGCAGCGGAGGGCAGAGGCAGCGGCGGCGCCGTCGGGGCGCCTGAGACCAAGCGGTCGCTGCGCGGGCGCGCAGGTGGCGTGCGGAGGAGCACAGCACGGCAGCGTGGAGCAGGTTGCGCGAGTTTTAGTCTGTCGGACCTCGACCTGAGGCCACGGGCCGGGCGGATCCCGCTCGCCCTTCCCCTGTGGGTTTTGGCGTTTTTTTCCCCCTTTTATTTCCCCCTCTCCCTTTCCTGCCCGACGGCGCGTCCTCCCCGAAGGTGGTGCGGTGCCGCGGTGCGCGGAGCCCTCCCGGCTTCACGACGGCGGCGCTCATAAAGCCATTCGCTTCTTTCCAAAGCCATAAACAAACGTCGTGTTAGGTCAAGATTGATGGTGTCCATGCAATAAAACCGGGCCAGGTCAGGAAGGAATAAAATTCAATCAGAGCGCGCGGAATCATTTTTCAGGGGACAGAAAGACAGAAAAGGAGACGGGGGTCAGGGGAGGCGATGCCGCCGTTCCCAGAGCACCGCCGCCGGGGGGAGGGCGGGGGTTAACGAGCGATTGTTTTTTATCAAGCGCGGAACAATGGCCGCAACGGAGGGGGGGCTGCTCTGTGTCGGGGCGGCCGCAGCTCCGCACCGGGCAAAGCCTCCGCGTGGCCCCGGGGTGCGGGCGGCATGCGGGGCAGGGACTCCCCTCGGCCCCCGAAACCGCCCGCGGCTCGCTCGGTTTGTAACCTCGCTCGATACGCGCGTGCGGCAGAAATAAGAGCTATCACAAAGCGTGGGGACCGGGAGGAAAGGCGGCTCCGGCTGGCGGCCCGCGGCCCGCGTGGGAATGGGGCGGTCGGCAGTTTTTCTGCCCGCTCCGTCAGCGCAGTTCGGTGCGCTCTGGGTGGGCAGAGCGGAGCGGTGCGTGGGGCCGCCCGGGAGCGCCCCTACCTGCGCCGGGGGTCGGGGCTGCGCGCAGCGGAGCGACACCGCCAACAGCGAGCGCCCAACTGGAATCCCCCCCCCCCCTCCTCCTTTCGCCGCCGCCGCTGGGGAGAACGCAGGAAAACCGACACGTTTAGAGCCATTAGCTCTGAAAATAGCCGAATTTCCTCCAGCAGGGAAAGAAAAAAAAAAAAAGAAAAAAAAAGAAAAAGCAAATGATGACACTCCTCGGGATATTTATGTATGATATAGTATTTTATATTCATCAATCGGCGAATACCGAGGTCGAATCGGCACAGCCGCTGAGCAGAAAGGCTCGGTGTAGAGAAGCGCCATAGCGTTGCCCCCTCAGTTCCCGTAGTTTATTTTCCGAGCATTCAAACTTCGAGTTTATTATTGTCGTTATTTTTAATAAATATTTGAAATAAGGAAAAAAAAAAAAAAAAAGGAGAACGTTTCCCACTGACCGATAATGTAACAGCGCTGACAGTGCCGCCCGGAGTAGCGCGCTGTTCGGGCAGTGCTGGAGCAGCGCGGGGAGGGGGGGGGCCGGAGCGGGCTCATTAACAAAGCAAAGGTCGCAATTAGCGCCCTCCGCCGCGCACCGACCTCTCCCGAGCCCGCCGCCCCCCCCCCTCGCCCCCAGCACCGGATCGTTGCGAGGAATCTGTTGATGTTTTTCTTCCACCCGTCAAAACGTTGGAGCTCTGCCGGCCGCAGCGCTCCGGGCCGCGTTTGTTGTGTCTGCGGGCGGCGGAGCACCGGCGCTCGATGGGGGGCACGAGGGGAGAGCGGCCCCCGCCCCGCAAACCGCGACCCCCGGCCCCGAGGGGAGGGAGGGGAAGGGGGGAGGGTGTGACCCTCGCGATGGCGCTGGCGGCTTCGCTCCGCGACCCCGGCGAAAACCGCGGCGCGTTGTCTCGCTGAGGACGGGGCCGGGGGCTGCAGGGAAGCGGGCCCCCCCGGGAGTGGAGGGGGGTGGGACACGCGTGGGGCCGCCTTCTGCGGGAACGGGCACCTGCGGGTGGCTCTGCGGAAAGGGCTTCGGGAGAGGGAAAAGTAGCGATTTCCCAACCTCCCTCAAAAAAAAAAAAAAAAAAAAAAAAAAAAAACCCGAAAAAAAAAAAAGAGAAAGGAAAAATAATATAAAAAAAAGGAAACAAATGAATAAAAGGAAAAAGGGAAAAATAAAAAAAAAAAAGAAAAAAGAAAGAAAAAAGAGAAAAAAGGGGGGGAAAAAAAGAGGAAAAAGAAAAAAAAGAAAAGAAAGCCTTTTTTGTTTGCTTGGTTTTATTTTGCTTTGCGGCAGCGCTCCCTCGGCCCGAGCTCTGTTCGCTGCCGCCCGGGGGAGCGGCTCCGGGTACTCAGCTCCGTGCCGCCGCAGCGGCCCTCGGAGCTACGCGGGGCTGCGCTGCGCCCGACGGCACGCTCGGAGCGAATGTGTGCGGGAGGGAAGGATGCGGCCGTGCTGCGCCCGGCGTGGGCACTGAACGGGTGTTGGGAACGCGAGTCTGCGAGAGGTGCGTTAATTCCACATAGGGGCATCGTCTGCTTAAGTCACCGTGGGTTTGGTTTTATTACTTTATTTTATTTTATTTTATTTTATTTTATTTTATTTTATTTTATTTTATTTTATTTTATTTTATTTTACTTTATTTCATTCAATTCGATTCTATTCGATTCTATTTTACTTTGTTTTGTTTTGTTCCATTTTTAAGACGGGATCCCGTGGTCATTGCCAAAAGCGGGGTCGGCGGAGGAACTACAAATGGCGCTGAGGGACCCTTTGGTTTAGGACCCATTTTGCCCGCCTCCCCCCTTGCCCCTAACACAAAGGCTGAAAATGGGGAACGACACCGCCCTGCTCTAACGCAGCGCGGTTGGGGCGAGCGGAGAACAACCCCGAGGGCGAAAGAGCAACAGCGGCACACAGGAGGGCTGCAAGCCGATATCCCGCTGTTACTGGGAACATCCCAGGGCATCACTGTCTGCGCAAACAGTTCTCAGAAATACTTGGTCAGGAAAGTGCTTTAGGGTTATCTTTTTCCTTTTTTTCCCCTTAAATTATTAATATTGTTATTATATGTGCCACAGAGATCTGCCAGCAGCAGCCCCTTGCACGGGGGCTGTGGCTTGGGGTGAGTGGAGCAGGGCAGCTCCCACCCCTCCCTCTCCCTCCCTCCATGTCCCCCCACTCCCGCAGCCCCACAACCCTGGGCTCGCACTCTGTGCACCTGCACAACGAGCCCCCAAAGGGCTGTGCTGCAGCAGTCCCCTTTCCCCGTGCCCCGCAGCGCCCTACACATTTTCCACCACATCTCTGGCAGCCGCCGGAGCGCACAAAGAGCCCTCTCTCTCTGCAGCCCCCATCATGGCCCCCCTCCGCTCTCTGCAAGACACTGCCCCATCCAGCACCAAGCACGATTCCCCCAGGAGAGCTCCCTCTGGTCGGCTGCAGGACGGCCCCGCTCGTGTTTGAGGCACCCAGCTGAAGCGATGGCCGCGATCAGTGGTGGAAGATCCCAAACCAACGGGAAATGGATGGGCTCGGCGACCTCTGGATAACCCGGGCACCTTGGCATGAAGAGTGCAAAAATATTTACTCACCTTGAAGTTGCTTTTTTTTTTTTTTTTTTAAGCTTTTTTTTTTTAATTTTTATTTTTATTTCTTAAGCCATCTTTTGAGATGGTTCAAGCTCCGGTCCGAGGTTTAATTATAGTGTGCAGGAAGAAGGTGGTTGGGGAATGAGATGATTCTGGGGGGAAAGAAGGGGGAAAAAAGCCCCCAGACCCCAGGGCTGGGAAGGTGCTTTGGGAAGGCGGAGTTGGGAAGGACAAAAAGGCTCTCTGTGACCCCTCACACCCTGCAGTGAAGATCTGAAGCATGCGTGCAAGCCCCCTCTGCCTGATCTGAAAGCGATTCCAGCAATTAGGAATTAATTTGGCATGGTTAAAAGGCGATTTCACTGCAAGTTAGATCGAGTTATCTGAATTTTTACAGAGTTCAAGTGCTGGAAATGGGTCGCTGGGGTGGAGGGAAGCTGCAGGAAGGGAAAACAAGGAGTGCTCAGAAGAGGAACGCAGGGGGAAGCTGTGGAGCAGGGGCCGGAGGGCACACACAGCGCTGGGGGTGTGCTCCTGCCACTGCTGGGGGGTGCTGGCATTCAGATGGGAGAAAGTACTAAAAATGCGCTGGAGGTCGCATTAGATAATAGAAAGACAAGTTTTAATTAAAAAGTAAGTCAGTGGGCTCGCCGGCCAATGGCTCCTCTAGGTACAGTAGTGGGTCAGACACCAGAGGTGGCCCGGGTGGAGGAGTGGGGCTGCCCCCGATGTGTGGGGCGTGAGGCACTGGGGGAGTGGAGGAGGGACAGAACCAGCCTTGTACACGCAGGCTGCTAGCGTAGAGCCACCAGGGCTGAGGGTGGCCCCCAGCTTGGCCCCTGTGTAGCTGTGCCTTGGCCGGGTCCCGTTGGGCTCAGGCGTTGGGGTTGCTCCTCATGAGCTCCACGTCGGCGTCCACCATCTCCCTCACTAGCTCCTGTGAAGAAGGAGAGAGGCAAGTGAGCGCCCCAGAGCTAGGGATGAACCCAGCAGCACAATGAGTCCCTGGCCCACTGCAGGATGGGGAGAGGATGTGGCTCCTCCAGTGCTTGCCCGTGCATTCCCCTGCTTGTGCCCTCCCCTGCTTCCCTCCATGAGCACACACTCCTTCCCAGGGTGGGTAGGCAGTCACACGTGCTGCTGCAGTGGCTGCTGCCATCCAAGCAAGAACAGTCCAGGGTGGTCACTGACCATGCCAAGCCCCCCACCCCAGGTGGCTCCTGGAAGACAAGAGCCCCTGGTAGGCACAAAGCTCCCCACTCACATCAAATGTGACTCTGGGCTTCCAGTTCAGCTTTTGCCTGGCTTTGGTACAGTCCCCTTGAAGGAAATCCTGCGGAGAAGAGAAAATCACTGTGAGAATGGCTCCCTGTCCCCATTGTGCAGCTCTGGTGCTGGGCTCTGTGCTGCTGCAGCCCAAAGCCCTCCAGCCACAACCTGTCCGAGGAAGAAAACTTGGGGGAACCCTGAGAAGCAGCGCCCAGCAATCGGTGGGCACCGGGCGAGGTGCATGCATCCCTGCAAGCTGAGCACGGCTCTCAGACCCGGCTGCCTTCTGAGGGCAAAATATTTAAGATGTGATTGTCGTGGAAGTTCATATGCCTATAAATCACCAGGAGGCAGCATCCTTTCACCAGGCTATTTCAGAGCAAAAGAGTTATTCTTTGTTTTTGTGTGTGCCTTACTGCCTTATAATGGTGAACGCTTTATAATAAGTTGTCATACATCTTAGTCATGCTATTGAATGAGCTGCTTCAAATTCTTTTTCCCCTTGCTTGTTTAAATAATGTAAATCACAGAGCAAACATGACAACTGTTCTCTTTCAAATAAAAACGTGATCACAGACAGATGATGCTGAAAGACTGTTGTGAATATGGGTAACCACATGCAGCAGTAGTAAACAGCCAGCTTTTGAATTGCCTGCATCTTTTTTTTCTAAAGAATTTCCAGCATCCCCATGGAAAGAAAAGTCCAACACCTCATAAATGAAAATAAATGATCTTGAAACCATTACAGAAAGCGAGACTTTGTTCATATTCACCTCACTGTTTAAGTGCTCTGAAAAGTGCTACCACACCAAAACTATCCCACAACCGGTCATCAAAACTAACAACATAAAACAAGGAAAAACCTCCTGTGACCACATCTCTAAATGAACGATTAAGGAACTGACTGCATCTTCCTGTAATATCCAGCTGGCTTTTGCAACTTGCAGTTGTATGCAGTGGTTTATAATAAAGTGTCATCTCTCCATACAAGCTTAGTTTCTCTGTAGTAAAGACCAAAATTATATCTGCCCGCGTTTGGGGAACAACAAAACAAACTTTGTTACAGAACAACAGAGTTGAGGCTGAACGCTGCCATTGCCCTTGAGTGGAGGTGCCACCGCTTGATGGTGGCAGCACGGTAGGGCTCTGCCCGACCCTTGGGCTGGGCTTCTTCTCTACACTGTGCCCAGTGGCGGAGCTGATGGGAACACTGGAGCTGATGGGCACGTTGTTGGGGCTGATGGGCACGTTGGGGCTGATGGGCACATTGGGGCTGACGGATGCATTGAGGCTGATGGACACATTGGGGTTGATGGGCACACTGGGGCTGACGGGCACATTGGGTTTTTTACCCTGCTGCTGCTGCTGCTGATCACATTTTTTCAGCTGCTATCTTTTGTGCGCGTGTGGTTCAGGTCGTGGTAACTTCCAAAATCGCCTCATCCTGTGCAGTAAAATGTAGGAAATTCTTCTCCGTAATTGTGTTGCAGAAAGCTAGACAGCTCGCTTCCAGCAGCAGAGGAAATCCACCAAAGGAAATATTGCAGAAGGGGATGTGGAACAAACACGTCTGCTGAGGCTGTTCCAGGCAGCATTTGTAATACTTCAGTCTTTATGCTGAAAACATTCCAGTGTGCCTTCAGAAGAGAGTAAATGGATGCATAGGAACAAAATGATATGAAAATAAAAATGCTGTGATTTCCTTAAATTAGACTAAATGATTTCCTACTGCAGCCCTGTACCGGGTTGTTAGAAACTGCCGCAGACATTTGGGGCCAAGTCATGTAAAACCATGTCAGCTTGAGGGATCCCCCAGAGGGTCGTGTGAATATGGATTGCAAAATCTGGTTTGAAATGAGAAAGGCTCCCACTGACTTTGATGAAATTTGGATCGGGCCCTAACGCACTCACAGAGGTACGCCTTTTATCCGGGGTTCGGCTTAGTTCACATTAATACGTGTGTATGTATGTGCCTGCAAACAAGGAAATCCTTCTTAAAATAATAATTTCATTACGAAAACAACTGCCTTTTATTCAGTTCTAATTCAAGCCACGAGCTAGAAGTTGTGTTTTAATACCGCCTTGTTTTTTAAGTCGCAAATGCCATATCATAAAACTTGTTTTCATTTTTGGAAATGCTGTTTAAGCAATAATTTCACATCCACAATCTTTGTAGCAAAAATATCCCTTGAATCCGATCCTATCAAGGATACTGCATTCCCAGTTAAGAAATGGGCTGGGAACAAGCAAATGAATTGCTGTTGCTTGCTATATGTGGCTGCATTCTGCTTTCGAGCAGCTTGGGAGCAGTCTTTTAGCTTTCCTGGACAAATGCTTTTTGTTAAAACAGTTCATCTTAAATAAATAAAAAAAATCCACCTTAATTCCAGTCTTTATTTCAAAACCATAAATACTCAGCTGCTGAACAGGACAAAATAAGGTGCGGGGGGAGAGGGGGGAAGATTTGAAATCAGTAATAAAGTGATTTGCAGCACTGGATTATACATGGAGATAAGACAAACAACCAGTGTATTAAGTCCATTTATGTATTAAAAAAAAACGGATTTTTTTCCTTAAAAAAGCTCACATGCTTCAACAATGATGTAGTAAATGCATTCTGGCATAATCTGTGAGCAAAAGGAAAAAAAAAAGAGAGAGAAAAGATTTAATATATATGATAATACAAATTCCCCAGCTGATTTAGGTTAAAAGATTTTTAAGAGGCTCTCTTGAAAAAGTTTACGTACTTTTGAGAAGCACTACTTCGTAGTAAGATTTACTTGAAAACAGCGTTGTGTACAAAATAACTCCTATGCACTTCTTAAAAGGTTCTCTTACAGAAGTTCCCATGTACAGAGATAAAATGCTATGTGATACCACAGTATTAATGCTGCATTACATCTAAATTCAAGGTCTGGTTGTGTTCTTGTTAGGCGAGGTTTCAACACTGAATGGAAATGAAGACTGGAACAAAGCTATTCCTGATTAAAGGATTGTATCGCAGTCGTGTTTCCGGTATTTTTCTACAAGTAGCTCATAATATGAAAACAATAAGGTAATTACAATAAAATAAGAATATTACAAAAAGCTCCTCTTGGAACAGAGTGACTGCTTGTTTATATTATTCCACTCTTTCACTGAAACCAGAGATGCATCTGTCAGGCTTCCAAAAAAAAAAATATATATATAACAAAAACCTCTGGCATTCTGATCCATGAAGTGTATATGTTCTTCAGCGTTGGGGCTCCACTTTCTGGAGGTGCCATCAGATGAGATAGCAAAGAAAGAAGAGGTGAGCTGCCGCTAGAGAAGGTGTGGATGGTTTTGGGTGCTGCTGCTGAATGCGAGCTGCCGGTATCCCCGTGTGGTGTGGAAATGATGGAACGACAGCACTCTGTGCCCCTGCAGGAGAGCTTTGTCCGTAGCACTGCACTTTACGGACAGACGGGAAAACAAAGCCCTCTGACTTCACAAGGGGTTTAGATACTGAGCTGAGAGTTTGCAAACCCGAAAACACTGATTAAGGCTTTCTGTTGTTCTTACGGTACTCGGGTCAGAAACCTAAAGCTAAGTCTTTGCTCTTAGTTAACCATTTTGGAAGGAACACTCCCTTATTTTCCATGCAAATATAGTTAGCATAAGTGAATACTCATGACAAGTTTTGCCTGGAAGCTGTCTAAGAGTTGGAAACAGCATCCGGGTAAATATTTAAAGTGAAGGAAGGTGGAAATACAGCAGTACTGAATATGAAACTCTCCTCCGCCTTTCTATCCACCCCTCTGTCATATATCTGTCTCCCTTAGAAAATAATGAGCTCACCCAGGGTGATTTTTTCTCTTTTACCTCTTCTGTAATTTAGTCTGCTTAACTGTGTAGAACTTACCCCATTATTACCAAATCTGATTTTACAGTGATTCAGCTTCATTGTCCAAATGCACACACACCAATACGGACAAATAAGCAGGGAGAAATTTGTTATGCAATGCATTAAGGCATTTTAAAATTAGGTTTTAAAGCCATGAGACAAAAATGTAGAATATTTTGATGTAAATATCACATTTCCCAAGCTCTTGTTCTGGGTGTCATTGCTGCCTCTATTTTGACTCATGCAGTGACTGATCTGGTTTTAGCGTGCAATGCATCACTGTCTCGTTCAATTAGCCTTAGCTGAAAATGTAAAGCCTCAAGACAATGTGAGAAAAAGGAGATAGCGTGGCCTGAAAGAAATCCAAGGTTTCCTTAATTGCTACAGCTCAGCTGATTGCCTTTAAAATGTTCCTTTGCTTAAGCCAGTGCCGAGAGCCAGCTTTTGCTCGCTGCTACAGCAGAATAAAATGCAGACCGAGTCCTCAGTAAAACACCTGCAATGGAATCGTGCCCAGCTCCGTTCGCTGCGGCAGAGACAAGGCTTTACCTCTAAAAATAAACAGACTTGATCTAAGCACACAACAGTTTTACTGCATCTGAAAAGTGGCCAGGGTTAGGTTCACAATCAGCAAGGCTGCTTGGAAGATGATTTGTTACAGCAGAGCTCCCACAAGTACGGAGTGCAGACCCAGCTCAGCACAGGCTCTGGCTTACGTGTTTAGTCTTGCACTGTTCCTCAAGGAGTTTTGTCAAGAAGGATTTCAAGAGTATAGAGGCAATCGTCTCCTTGGTTGTCTTTTACTTTCCTTGCCTCCTACTTAAGACCCTTCCTTTAACTTGTCCCCTTAGAAGAAAAATTAATAAACAGCAATTAATGCTGTTTTTACCTCAGTAATGCAAACTTCATTTCATGAAACCATGCCTCCTTTTTGTAGCGTTTTTTTCACAGCAAGTTTTATTGAGCATGTCTCAGTAATAACGTTGCTGCACTGTACTCTTGGGTGTCTGCTGCAGCTCCTTGCTGGGGGAACAGCCTTGCTACAGTACTTGCAGCGGACAGGAGACTGCATGCCCAGCTCAACACACAGTTCTGCCACTGCCACTCTTACCCCCTGTTGCCTGCTTACCACCTGGCCCTGGGATGCTGTGTCCCAGGGCAGATGCAAAGACAGAGAGCCGTTGCTGTGACTTCAGTTGAACTGTTCCCAGTGCACTGTTAGGCAAAGCAGCCAGACTTCACTGGACAGGAGCTGCAGAGCCTGTAAACATGCATCTCACTGGTGCAAAACCCAATGCCCAGCTCAGCTGAGCTCACACTAACACCCTGAAGGAGTCCCAGACACAAGCACCGCGCCTGCTGGGCTGTGGGCCCTGCTCTGCAAGCACAGAGAGTGCTGGCTCCATGTTTCTGCAAAGGGCACTGTTTGGTATAATATCTATAGTAACGGGAAAAAAACAGTATAATTATAAAGCGAGAGGCTCCTATCACCACAGTAAATACGAGGAGAGCAGAGATAAAACACATCCATGAGCAATGCCCAAGGCTAGTGACAACACAGTAAACGTCTTCAGGAATTTCAGAAGAGCTGTAATGCGTCGCTCCGTTTTCACTTTTTCTTTCCTCTGTTCTTAGAAAAGCAAAGTTGTGGAGCAGCCAGGGTACCGAGGGAATAGAGGAATGCCAGTGAATTTGGTTCCTGATCTAAATTTGTTTTAATGCAGCATGAACAGACTGCTTTCCACTCTTGGGTCAGCAGTCTTTAGCAGAAAGACAGCATTGTTTGCAAAGAACCACAGGAAAAGGCAAAAGGCAAAAAGCTACCAATAGGTTGAAACTCACATATAACAAAATATCAATTAAAATAAGAGGCACTCTTTTTTTTTCCCCTGCATGTTTTCATGTGCAAATCCCCTCCCTACTCAGAAAGCTCCAATTTTAATAAACCCATGCCGAGGGGAAAGGAAGGGGAGGGAGAGGAAAACCAGAGGGCCGTGCTGACACTGTGAGGCGCTGGGCACCTGCGCTTCTGAGGGCCCTCGCAGGCTGCAGGCGCTGGGCACCTCCAGGGCACGGAACCCAGCACAAGGGGCCACCACAGCCACACCATCTGTACAACGTGGGCACCGTCCCTGCTTTTCCACAGGTGTTAGTGCAGTGGTTTTACCTTATCTGTTTGATAATCTTTAGTGTGACCAGCTTCCAAAGGGTTAAGGCAAATGAGCTCGGCACAGCAATAAACATTAGGGCGATAATAACAGTAACGGAGATCGTCTCCCTCCTCCTCCCCCTCCTCCTCCCTATGTCCCCTTCCTCCCCTCCCTCCTGTGCCTTTTCCACTTCACTGCTGCCTATCAGCACGAACCGCAGTGAGGCCAGGCCTCTCCTGCCATGACAGGGGTGATAAGAGACGAGAAGAAAACAGCAACCCGTCTGGCCTGCTCAGGAAGTCAGAGTTCGGCAGCACCGTCCATCAATGGGGCCAAGTGGCGGCAGGCAGTGACGCCTCACTTGGCTCCATCAGCGCAGCTCTGCCCAACCTGCTGGCACCGATAACACAGCACGTAGAGCCCAGCATGGCCCGGGGCCGTGGCAGGCTCGTGGTCAGGCCTGGTGGCTTTGGTGGCAGCGGGGCTGAAGCAGGCTGGCATGGCGGGCGGCCTGGGGAGAGCACGTGCAGGCCTCACGTCTCAGTGTGCCGCCGCACCGCCAAACTTCTGAGCAGGGCTGAGTGCTCCTCAGATCTATTGATTTGCCAAGCAAAGCATAAGAAGGCATCTCAGGCAGTGCTGTCCCTTGAGTCAGATAGAATTCCTCCTGAATTACAGCCTGATATCCCCCACAAGGCAGCAATGGATCTAACTCGCCTTGAATCAGGAGTGGAGCACCCCACAGCAGGCCTGGCTACAGCTGCTTTCCAGGACCAGCCATGGGGCAGGCTGGAGGGCGCTCCCAGAAGCAGGGAGAACCCTGCTGCTGTCAACAGCAAAACTCCCAGCTTACATTCCTCCTGATCTGCCCCAAGGCAATCCCGGATTCCTGGGAAGACCTGGAAGGTGTTCCCAGCTTAGATGGAAGCACACCTGTACCCTCAGCTCATGGCTCTGCAGAAGGGTCTTTCAGATAATAAGGTGCCTTCTAGTTTACAGAAGTGTGTTGGTGAATAGGCAGGGCACCTCTGGGGGTGAGGGAGAAGGATAAACCACTGAATTTGACATTTGTTGTACAGAGATCATAATCACAGAATCATGGAATCATTAAGATGGGAAAAGACCACTAAGATCATCTAGTCCAACTGTCTACCAAACTCCACAATGCCCACTAACCATGTTCCTCAATGCCACATCTATGAGTTTCTTGAACACCTACAGGGACGCTGACTCCACCACCTCCATGGGCAGCCTGCGGCAGTGCCTCACCATCCTTTCAGAGAAGAAATGCTTCCTAATATCCAATCTGACAGTAGTTCAGATCTTAGCACTGGGCACATTGACACATTAATTCTGATATGGTGTATTCCCAGTCACATAAAAACACTAATCACAGCTAAAAACCTTAAGCGTTTTGCTGAAATACAAAAAAATAATCACATGCTATGTGTTACTATGAGCCAAACCAAGGTGCTCCTCTTTTCCATTAAAATGGAGTCACTCTTTGTAAATGCTAGTGAAGGACAGTACAACTCCTGTTGGCTGTCCTTGCCCTTAGCGAGGCTGCTGGTAGGAAATGAGATGTGAGCTAATCCTCATGTGCTTCATGCTAACCTGTGGATAAAGAGGTGCCTGAATAACCCATATTTTACATGACAGTGTTTAGAAACATTCTTGCATTTTCTCTTTCCACCTGAGGTACTGAGGAGGTTGTACGCCAATACATTTCTTCAGGCTGTCTGGCCAGAGGGCAGAGAGAATGGCAGTGCGTGACCTTCAAGTCACCAAAACAGGACCTGTGAGGGTAGAGATTAGCTGCAGCATAGGGAAGAAACAGGTTTCTCCTCTTTTCCCTGCCACTTCTGGGCCAGGGAAGGCTTTTGCTCACTGTTACGTTGTGGTGTGGTGCCTCTTGCTTCCCTGCGGCCCGTTCCCAACTCCAATAACACTTTTGGGAGAAAGAGTAAGACAATCACGCCTTCATCACACATGGTTTTATTGCTATGCACAATTCTTATTATTTAAGCCAAAGCATGGTATTCTTTAGAATTACTGAATGCAACTCTCACAATTTTGTTCATCAACTCCAATTGTTTTTCTCATCACTCCTTACTTTTTGCATTATTGGAAACATTGGGAAATCACTCTGTAAAGCTCTTTGATTTCAGCAGTGTTTATTGTGCAGTAATAACTGCATTTCTGACTGGAAGTGGAATATGGCCCCCAGGGTTAGCTGTCTTCACTGACTGACATGTCATGGTGAACAGGAAAACAGATAACCCCACAAATCCATGCTGTTAGGCTACTTAGTTTCTTCTCTGCTTCCCCTGAAAAGACACTTCATTTATAACAAATTATGTTGGATAAGTTTGTAGTTTCAAATTTTCATTGCCAGCTGAATACCAAAAGATAAGTAACAAACCAATAAACATTAGGACAATGAGCATGTATTCTTCCTATAGATACTTATCTATGTAACTTTAGAGCATTAAGCAACAATTTAGTGATCAGCAGGATATCACTACTGCAGAGTGTGATTTTCTCTATCCTGTAGAGGATGCACTTGTGATTTTGCTACCCCTAAGAATATTCATATCTCTGAGAAAGTCAAGGTCTTCGTTAACATAAAAGTTACATTATTAAGAAAGTTGGAAGGGTGTGCTGTTATTTTCTCCCCTAATAAAAATTTTAATTTCCTCAAAAGGTCATTTTTCATCTAGAAAGCATGTCCCTGGAAAACTCTAACCCACCTATGATCTGCAGTTGCTTTATTTGACCTGTGTTCAGTGCTCATTTCACTGCTCTGTGAATCAGGGTTGACAGGAGAGATGACGCTCCCTTCCTGGCATGTTTATAGTGATGTATGAACCTCTGCCACTCTGAAACCTATGGTAAGACTATGGGTGAAAAGGACAGAGGGGGGATGGATACCTCTCTCTTCCTGTCTTCTTCCCCAGTACAGATTAACAAGTACAAAAGAGTTAGCATGGAGCACAGTTAGTCATTTCTCATTGATGGAAAACCTGTTGTTGTAAATAGTCCCTCCCTTGGAGTAAGAGGGATGAAGAAGGGAGCTGTCACTTCTCTGGGCAAAGCAGCAGCGCACTGCCCTTAACTGCTAGCTGTTTTTCTAGAAACAGCCTCCCTCTGCATGGTCATAAACCTGACCTAATTTATGGGGCACATCACCTTCCCCCCACCACTCACCACATTCCAGTTTCTCACTAAAACCCCCATCAGGTTCGAAAACCCTTTTGAAGACACAATATATGGGAAGAATTTAAGCTGTGAAAGGTTTAAAGGGGGTGCATGAGCTGAAGCTTTGTTACCCATGGAAAAAGACAGGATACCATGGCGCTCCTGTCTGAGAAAGTGATGATATTTTTGTCCAAGCTCTTCCAGTTACAAAGCAAACAATGAACTGCAAAAGGGTTAATATAAAACAAGGTAGGATCATTTCTGAATCTGAGTATGTCCCAAATGTATTCTTCAGCACACTTGATGGAGAAGGAAGTCCAAGCAGTGGCCTTTCACATGACATCATAAAAGCCTAATTTATCACCAGCCACCAAACATCTAGAAAATCATAACATCCTTTCAGGAAAACCATGTGCAAAATAATCAGATTTACTTTGATGAAAGCTTTAGTGTTTGAGTCCAAGTAGGACACTACAAAGAATAACCCTTTGCAGGTACTGGTGCACAACAAAGCAGGTCACATTTAATGCTTCAAACTCATGCTTTATCCATTAAAAGGCCTATGCATTTCCTGTCCATAAACAAATGTATTTCTATGCTGCCCGTGTATTCAACCTAGACTCCCAAGATAAAACACTGGCCACTGGTAAGCCCAAGCAAAGTAGGCAGCTGAATATTTCCTTTACAGATGAAAAACGTGCTATTGCTGCAAACACAGGCATTGTGCTCCTCGCTGCCCTGTCTCACAGTCCCCTGCAAATGTGTTAGGGATGTGGGCTGAGTATTACCATGATATCTTATAGATTTTGAAAGGATG
Source organism: Numida meleagris (assembly GCF_002078875.1). Taxonomy (NCBI): domain Eukaryota; kingdom Metazoa; phylum Chordata; class Aves; order Galliformes; family Numididae; genus Numida; species Numida meleagris. Next base: position 64,870,940 of record NC_034410.1, read on the forward strand.
CTCTATAAGTCACAGCAGCCTCTAGATGTTCAGGAGCATAAAACTGGTAGAAAGGTAGCCTCACTTCCCTTCCTCTTGCCTTTTATGAAACCCCAAGAAGTGTCACTCAGAATGAACTATGAAGCATCCCCACTTCATTTTCCCTGCAAAGCACCTGAAGCTTTTGGCTATCAGTGTTAGACGTGCATACTGCTATTTCCCGTCAGGACAAAAGACAGTTGGGGTGCACATCTTTGTCACCAAGGCTAGCGGAGGGCTGCTATCACATTGCTATGTGAAAAGATGATGCTCCATGGAGCAGAGATCCATGACATTCACCTGGAACTTGAAATTTGAATACAACAAAGCCCTCCCAAGACTTCAGCATCCCAGTTACACTGAAACGAGGGGTACCTTTCCCCTGATAAATCCCAAAACACTTTGCCAAAGACACTTCCTTGTCTATACAAGGCATTAGCACTTCTGGCTCTCCTGTATAGTGGCCAGTGTAATCTGACTGTCATGTTGCAAAAATACTGCTCAACTTCAACAAGTGATGTATCTCCATAAAAGTAATTGGTCTCACATTTGCAAATTAAATCAAGTCCACTTTTCATGTTGATTAGATAGACAAAGCAGAAAAAAGGCGATTGATGAATGGCTACAAATATGAGCTATGTGGTGTTCAGGATGTGTTTTGTCTGTGATGGAAGTAGATTGCTAAGTATCTGAAGACATGCAGACTCCAATAGCTGTTCAGCTCACTGATCCTGCTGCTTAATAATTCGAGCCTTAAGCTCTTGCTGGTCAACAGCCACAGGTTCTTCTTGTCCGACTGGAAAAATAACTGGATTTTCCACAACATTCTTGGTAGTTTGCTGTTGTGTGTTCTCTCATCTTGGTTAATAAAAATAACTTCCTATTAGATTTCCTGCACAGGAAAGCCTGGAAAAAACATCACGTTTTTTCCTATTCTATCTTTCGCTGTCTCTCAGAGCAAACATCCAATCTACCATAAAATCTTCCAAGAAATCAATAAAGCTTTTTTTTTTCTTTTAAAGATAAGCCAAGCATTTTGTTCTCTTTTGTCCTTCCCTTTCCTTGTCAATTTAATTTCTCTCACCTTCTTTGTTCTTTCAGTCTTTCCCATTTTTGGCTCATTAGTTTTTCTATAAAACGTCATTTTTCTCCTTTCACTTTAAGACATTTTTCTTTCCTAATCTGGGGTCTCTCCCAGGTTTTCTCACATTTAAGCTCTTTCTCTTTCTCTTTTGAGCATCATTCTCCTCTTCCTCACAAACAGTCTCTTAAATGTGGCCTTCCTTCACCATGTCTCATCTACCCTCAAAATACATCACCTCCCAATGAGATTTTGCTCTCCTCATTTCTGCTATAGCGATCTTCTCCCTTGAATGTTTTTCCATTATTTTTCCAGGTGTTCTCTATGTATCCTCAAAGACTTGTCCTTTTTCAGTGGCTCTTCAGCACATACCAGTGCCAGCTCAGGTTCTCAGTTCTGTGCAGAATATTGCAGGGTTTGGGAGACAATTTAAAGTACCACTAACACAGCAGAGGTTTGCTGACAGGGCTGAAACTTTGTTGAAATAAGCTTTAAAAGGCACAAAGATCTCCTAAAGCTTACAGTGCCAGTTTCTGTAGGGGTAAAACCAGACTCATTTATTGCTATTGATGTTCACAGTAGTTGCCCATAAACTTCCACAGATTTGGCAGCGCATTCATTGTATATAGTTTAAAAGCATGCATAATATGCTCTGTTTCTTTCCAAAGCATCACCAGATGCAAATAATACTTCTTTAAATCTGTCCTCTCAATGACCTTCTAAGCTTAAACACCTTCAATTAAACAAGAAAGGAATTTTTGATTACTTACCAAAAAATTCTTTATTATTTCACCCTGCAGCAATCAAATATGAATAAGCATTGTAGAAGGGATAAAGTTAGCATTTTTCTAGTGGTCCTGCCCTATACCCGCCAAACCTCCTTTAGTTCCACAGCTGAAGAACAAGCAAACTACTCAGTCACATACAGTAATAGGCACGAGCTCAGAATAGTCTACTGCTTTCACCAGTATTAAGTATAAAACGTGAAATGCCTCATCCATCACGTTCTTACAAGGAAGGTGTCTCGTGAGACCATTCACACAGTATGTCTTCTGCCAAGTTTCAATACGAAAGAAAGAGCTGTTCCTCAGACAAGAAATCCTATTTTTCATTCACACTTTGGCAGCACAGGGACATCAGGTAAGGGTCCTTTTTACATTGCACAACCACAAAGATGGCAGTCTTTTCTCCGAAAATCTATCAAAGTCAAGTATTGCCTCATTGATTATCCTGTTAGAATCCATCTGCAGCTCACAGCTCTTTCCCAGTGCAGGACAAAGAAAAACCTTGTGGTTTGGTTTACTTTGTTTGATGTAATTCAACCTAACAGGCAATACATGTGAACACATAAAGCCACAAATGACAGAATTGTCATGTACCTGTTGAGAATCTAACAATCAGCTGAAGAAAGCTAGATAAATATCTTGGCAACTATTTCACTTGTAACCTCAGCAAGACTTCAAGCGGACATAATACCATAAAGACAAAATGAAATTGTTCCACAGCAGCACTACAATGACTGGAGGACCTCCAGAGAAGAAAAATACAGATTTTATAGAATCAAGGAACAGTAATGGCATTACAATATCAAGAACTCAAGTCCACCTCCATTTTACAAAGCTGGGAGGCACGAAGATTTGGGGACTTGACCAACACCTTGGATTATGAGGGAGGAGAAGAGCCTCCACGCTGTATCCCACCACTTCCCTCTGATAAATATGCAATTTCTTACAGACAGAACAGCCAAAGTATTCAAGTCATGGTGTATCTGGTGTGATTTGCTCCAAGTAAATTCTTGCTGTTGTTTTGAGGTGAGCGCACAGACCCTCAGCAGCAAACAGCTCTGAGGATGAGTGGACATACAGCACCTGGACATAGTAGGTGACTTACTCAATCTCATATTCCTTGCTTGTCTAAAGTTTAATTTCTACTTATGTCCCTAGATTTTATTCCATAGCTTCTCTCACTCAAACCAAACACTTAACCTAGTAATGCTAAGAAATGATTATTGCTTGCTCCACCTTTCCGCTCCAGGCCCTATTACTGGCCTGGGAGTAACAGGACTCATGAGTTTACTGGTTTACTTGTCTCCTGTGCTCTGAAGATTTAATATTCTTCTTTTCAAAGATTTTCTCTTGAAATACAACATTAGAGCAAAAACTTAACGTGTCAAAAAGCTGAGACTTCTGTGCAATCATGGGACTCCAGAACTTTCTGGTTTATGAAAACAAGCGAGAAGGGTAATAGGTAATACAATTTTCATCACAGGCTGGCTTCAGAGAATAAACATAAATTTATTTTGCTTCACTGTCTTTCAGGGATTCACTGCGACACTTCCATGGAAGGACCGTGCAGCACACTGGTGCCACAGCCAACAGCAGCATGTTTTCCTTTTCCCCTGACTTCCTTTTCACTCCAAAAGAAATTGGACCATCAAAGCGCTTTAGGAATGCACCATTCAATGCAATTTTTAAAAAAGGAAGTATAAGAGCCTTCAAACATATTGTGACAGCTATATTTACAAACTATTACCAAGATATCCACAAATTAGTAATTTTATCTCCATGTACTATTTGAACAACCTGAGAAGACTTCAGATTCTGATGACCTCCCACTTGTTCAGCAGTGCTGCCTCCAGTGTGTCACTGCAGTACCATACAACTGAAGCGTGAAATAACCCAAAGCTTTAGTACCCAGAAAATTCCAAACCTTCCAAATGAGATTCACAACACTCTAGCACACAGTGTATGACAGGAAAGCTACTAATTTCTGTGATCTTGCGGTTTGATTTGAAAATGTGAAGACTGACATTGTCCACTGATTAAAAAAAAAAATTATATTGGTATAGATGGGCTGCCTGGAGGGTTCTAGTAAAAAGATCCAAATACACTAATTTTATCTTTTTAAAGTAAACTTTTTAATAGCACATACTGCAGTAAAGTCCCATGAACTTACTATTCCTTATAGGCAAGGAACAGAGAGCTCTGACTTCTTATGGTGTCTTTTGGCATCACTTGTATTTAAATAATAACAGTCAGGATCATTTTCATCAACATGAAAAAGAAGTTCAGATCTAATCAAGAGATGACACTGCCTGCTCTATGCTTGCCTGAGCACGTAGGCAGCGGCTGGCACTTCCACGGCTTGATCATTACTATTGCTCTTCAAATTATGCCTGTCACACGGGTTAGGAAAACATGAGTAATTAAACATAAACAACATCATAAAATAATAGTAAGAAAAAAATTAATAATCCAAAACAGTGTTTGAGGCACTTCCCTAAGCATCTTGGATTTCTGCCCCTTCTGCTCAGACAGTTTTCCTCTCTGTACTTTTTAATTATTTCCTTCACGAGTCCTTTAAGGCAAAGAAGTTTACTGAGGAGGAAAAAAAGAATTAGAGCTGATGAGAAAAGTGATATGCAAAGAAGAGAAACACCAATTAAGTATTCTCTGAACTACTGCAGCCTGTTTTAATAGCTTTATGGCAAAGATTTACTCTTCCCTATGACTTTGCTAGTTCAAGATTCATGTACTGGAAATGCAAAATTTCAGAAGCTGCTTGTTGCTTACTTGAACCATGTACTACAGCTGGTCACTGGCTGCAGTATATTTCTTCTGGCACATTAGTTCCCTTTATCAAGTTCAATATTTAAAGCAGAAATTCTGCAGTCCTGTAGCCCCACACATGTACACGTATGCCTCCTCTGGCTAGACCAGCCAACAACCAATCTCATGTTTATCCCAGTTATCTTACAAAAACTGCATAAAACATAGCAGTGAAGACTGAAGTTTTGGGCCATGCGATAAAAAATCCTAAAAAACTTGCTCTATCCTTTTTTATGCACATGGTTACTGGAACTGAGCATGCAATTTTGGGAATTGCATATAAAAACAATCAACTACACAAGTAGCAGGGCATTTTCCAACAGCAGTTATTGTTTTGTAGGATCTGTGTAAAATGTGTGACGCTTCATGTCAGCAGGCATGCAAATACTGTGTAAGAAGGGCATCATTTTCAACTGCTTTACATCTTGAATGGTTATTCATATATCTAACAAAAAGGTGCAACCAACTCCATTTACCCTTGGTCTGTTTTGCATGCATATGAATTAGGCAAAGTACAATGAATACAATATAGTGAAGACTTGTGCCCGTCTACATAAGAAAAGAAATAAGTGCAACAACATACATAATGTTTAATGCATTCAAATCCGCATATGAAAATCACATTTAAAGATGGTTCTTGTGTATTTTTTTCTCAGATGAGTGCCTTAAATTCTGTATTTTCATATATACTTCATCATCTCCCTGAAATAAAGCTCTTCTTCCCACAAACCTAAAGCTTTACTTTCTATATTTGAGATGGAAAATGTTCAGCTTTCTCTGTCACAAATGCTGACCAGCGTACTAAAACCATGCCACTGATTCAATACACCTGGCTCAAGGTATCTAGAAGAATACTCTGGTTCGGGATTTCCATTTGTGGTGAGGAGGGACTTGCATGTTCTCAGGCAAACTCCCACTGAAATCAACAGAATCCTGGCCGGGTAGAGGCTGAGTGGGCTAAATACATCCAAGCTTTCCAATGTTCATCGTCATTGCTGGTAGCATCCCAACAGGCTAAACTCACAAATTTGACAATAGAAAGAAATAAACCATCATCTGTAACTGCCATCATTCCTGCTCTTTACAATGCCTCCTTTTTATCCAGTCCTCTCATTAGCTTGACCTGAAGACCACTAAATTCAACAGCAGATTCTCTCCCTGATGCCAGGTTTTGGATTAAGCTTTTCTTTCTTGTCATGAACAGGTAACATTGGATGCATAGGCAGCTTCAGTCCTCCTTGGACTGAGCGTTCTTGGATATTCTCAGCATCTCCAGTTCATCAAGGTTCTCTTTGATTTTTCTTCTACTACACTTTTTTCCCTTTTCATCATTATCTTCCTCCCCAGTCCTGCAAAAGCTTCACCTTTGTCTTCCTATTCCCCAGCCCAATGTAATCCCTGCTTTCTGCACTCCTACAGCCTTTCTACCTTCCCCACACATTAATATATATACTTCAATCATTGGTCTCGCCTGTGGAGTAGGCATTCAGTTAAGCTTGCTCCCTCTGCTAATCAGCTTTCCAACACAGTTTGCCAGGATTGAGGCAAATTATACTCTGATTCATTAATTCAGATATAATAAACTCCAATTGCTGTTTACCAATTTGCCACACGTGAGGAAGAAAGTATATGAAAGGAGGAGACCCTCTAGCTAGTTTATGGACCCAAGGTCTTTCTGGGAAGGCCACAAATCTCTCTATATCTATCAAAGATATCTCCGAGCATTAGGTTTTGCACTTGGATTTCTAATTTAGCTGAAAGATGTGTAAAAACACATGCAGTCAGACAGCTCTTTGGCTATACATCTGAGGAAGCTCCAAGTGTAAGTTATTACATCCAAAGTCAATTGTAACTTATGCTCACTAAATTGGCTCCAGATCCATCCTCTTCAGACAGTAGTATAGGAATAATTTATTATTTTGGTGAAAAGCACCCATTTTAGCTAAACCACACCCCCAGCTGGGAGTCTCACCAGCAGAAGTGCCAAAGGCAGAGGGATTCAGAGCCACGCAGAACTTTTGGAGGCCGATGGAACTGGGGTGAACAAAGGACAGTATGTAATAGTGTCTGTCAGCACTCTGAAATGTATAACATCCCTCAAACACAGGGGGTCTGCAGCACAAATCTGAGAGGAAAATTTGTTCCTACGGTTCAATCATCACGTTGGATGGGGAGGTTACCTTGCTTTTAACATCCAGGCAATATATACAGAAGAAATCTTATGGATTGTGGTGAAACCACTGCAGCCTTCTGGGGACCTGATGCTTTGATCTATGCCCTCAAATGTGTTTCTTGTGTTCTCTCATAAAGAAAGTGGTGTATGTGAATAAGGCAGTTGGGGTTTGAAAGCTGTAATTTTAGTCATCTATCTGGATGCCAAGGGACTAACCAAGGCAGAGATACAAAACCTACATAAGCTAGGAGCTATTCTCTCACTAATTACACTGGAAACCTGCGTTATATGACATACATGAATTCAGCCCCTTCTGGTGGCAGCAGTGATTTGAAATACGTTGCTCCACCAGAGAGGTAACTTCTCAGTGATAGATTGCTTTACCAGCTGTCTACAGAAATACTGACCTACATATCTCGCAAGATGTCTCTTTCCTCAGGTGAACTCCTGCATCACCTGCTATCCAACAGCAGCCGTCTCCTATGAGATCTCTAATAGCACCAGCTGCTGAAGGAACGGGAGCTACAGAAAAACACTTGTTGCCAAACTGCACATTTGAATGGAAGGAGGAGAAACAGATGGGGAAATCATTCTTCAGACAGTGTTTACTAGCACAATCAGCACCTGAGGCAGCACTTATTCAGGTGCTGAAATTACAGAGGTAAGTTTTATGATGAGAAATCTATTCCACATATGACAGCTACATTTCTCATCATGGATCATAAAAAGCAGCTGATCCATCAGATAACTACTTGATTGTAACGTTCATCACAATAAAACCGTCAACTTTCTATTTTGTTTTACGACCCTGGTTTCATCTGGAATGCTTTCAAGAAGGATACTGATGTTTGCTTTGGGTATGAACCTACTCAGGGCACTTTTGGATTGCTGCTTATGCAATAGTAGACAATAATGAGAAATGATAGCAGAATTACCTCCAGTTTTTCTACCAGGAAGATTACCATAACACCACCAATATGACTTTATTGAATATTTTTCTTGGACTGAACCATAAAGAAGATACTTAATTGTCTGACACCTTCCTTTTTTTTTTAAGCCAAACAATTTCTTCCTTTTAGTCCTTTATTTCCTCTTATGTTACAGATCTTCATGACTATTAATTTAATAATAGTAAGAACAAAAAAAAAATGAACGAATGTTTGTAATAATGCATAAACTCCCATCTTTCTATACTTACAACAGTAATTTCTTATCTTTACATTGTATCTGTTGTCAGGTCATTTCTAATTTTTGTCCTCTTAGAGGCAGACAAAAAGTTGAAACTATTTTTCCCAAGTTGCAGAGCAAACCTCAAGCCAAATTTCTGATTTATCTAAGGCTATATAATGGAAATATGAGCTTTGTTGTAACTCAACACCCCAAAATGACATGTTATCCAAAGCAGTTTTTAAAAAGATCTGCTCTTGAAGATTGTTGCGATCTCAATGGAGCTCTACAATTCAAAAAAACTTATGCTTATTGATGTGTAGTCTGCCTCTTTACTTGGCAAGGTTACAACCCCATTAAACAAAACAAAACAAAACAAAATAACCCTGTGCTCTTGCATAACTCTGCCAGGAGAGCTGGCAAAGTCTCCGGATTACTGAGGTTGCTCCTAAATTGTGGGGTTGATCCATCACATGATGAAACCAACAACGCTGAACCATAGCTCAACATTCAGTTCTGCGTGGAGAAAGAGCAATTCTCTAACCAGCTCAGACATTGAATTAATTCATTCTTGACCTTAACCAAATGGAACAAAAGCAATATGTACTTCACATCGCCCTGGCAAAGCTCAGTTGTGCTTGGTACAAGTGAAGGCTTTTGCTCATTCCAAGCACCAGACTTTGGCCTATTTTTTTCCTTTTTTTTTTACTCCATGATAAAATTCAGATGTCTTATAAAGATCCTTCTTCCCTGCACCAACAGCAGGATTTCTGCTAAAACCTGACAATGAAATTTATCTTTGGAAAAAGACCAAGCATGGAAAACTTTAGTGTAAATAACTGCTTCAGAAAATTATGAACGGACCAGCCTGGGGTAGGGGAGTTGTAATGGAATGTATTTTGCCAGCCTGAATTTAACAGATCTTATAAGGCTCCCACCTTCTTAATGTACCATGAGAACAGATCCTTAAGTCTTATTTTATATCCAGATCTTCTCCACTGCAGTTAATTAGGGTGGTCTGACCAGCCCTTCACCCCAAATTTCACCCTTCCTCCAAATGGCAGCAGAGAAGGACTGTGTAAGCTGCATCTGTAATCCGCCTTTTGCCCAGACTGATGGAGTCCAAGCTGTCTCTCAATGAGACTGGTGAACTTGTGTCTGTCCTTGGCTAAGCACCAAACTCCTACTGCATTTTGCTTTGTTACACAAATGTATTTTTCTTTTTTAATGGTTCCAGTAGATATGGCCAGAATCTTAAGGGGACTCTAGGTGGCAGGTTTCTTGCCCACAAAGTCAGTTGTGTCTATGTGTCTGCTAAATCACTGAGCTATTCATGCCAAGTAGCAAGAAATTGAAAGGAAGAGAATGAGCCTGTGTTTTTCATCCATGTCTTTCTCTAGCACATATATTGGGGAACAGCATAGAGGAAGATGAAATGATGAAGTGCTGTGTTTTGTATCCATAATGACAAAATTGGTAGGAATAGGGACTGCACTTACAAAATAAATAGGATGTCTCCTTGTTGTTGGGTAGGTGTTCTCACTGAAGATTCTTATGTGTCATTAATGTGTTGAAAGGAGCTTTAACACCTGCCTAGCTGTGTGCAAACACTACCCCCATCTAGACCTAGATGATGCTACATGTTTGTTATAAAGCACTTGTAAGATGGAGACAAATGTACTGGGGGGATGAAGTAGGGTCTGGATTGCAGAATGAAATAGAAATAGCAAGGGAAATGCCATCCTTTGCCTGTTTTGATTAGAATTACTGTATTTAAACTAAGAGATGTAACTAAAAACTGTGAATTAAAAAAAAAAAAAAACAATAAATGCCTTACCTGTATCTACAGAAGATAAGAAAAATGCATGCAAATTGTTTCTACTATTTCTACAGTCTTCAGGTTATCTAATAGGGCTGTGGATGAGGCACTGCTATTTTAACTTAAGAAATATTTCAATTTAGAAATTCATAATTATAATGATAACCTCTGAAAAGCAGACCTGTGTGCACAAGATCAAGAAATACATTAGAAACATGTCTCAGATGCTTTTATAAGCACCAGCTTTCAGAAAAGAGAAAAAAAATTGCCACCTTTCTTCTCTACAATAGTTATTAATTTTTGTATTCAAGTAGTACTCTACAACACATAAGTATTGTCTTCACATGCAAGAAGGCAGAAGCTCCAGTGTCTTAAAAGGAGAAATTCCTTCTGGCAAAGCCTTCCTATGCTTTAAAATAGTTTAACTAGGATTTGATGGCTGTTCCACAGCACTTCTAGGGAGCTATCCTCCATTTATCTGCTTATGTCTTTAATTCTTGGTATGATAAAAGTGTGAATACTCTCTAATAATCTAAATCATACACTGTAGAATGAGGAGATCCTGTACTAGGGTTTAATCCTACACTTTCTCCTTGAAGGCGCTCTTCCCACCCCTGAAGCAGTATCTCTCTGCCAAGTCAGTCCAATGTTCTCATTTTTTAATTGGAGCTAACTGGATCCATCTGCCACATGACTCAGGGGTTACTCCGAACCTCGGAGAAAAATCCGTTCTTATGCCGGGCCTCAGAGATTTCAACCCTGTTGTAAGAGAATACCGGATTCTGTTAAAATTTGTATAATGGAAATTTAAATTTTAATGCAGATGTTGTGCAGCAATGAGGAGCTGAATGAGATGCTTGATGACACATCTCTGCAAAGGACTTTGAAATCAAAGCTAATTAAATGTATGGCTGCTGACCTCTCTGCTTCACAGCTGACTTGCTGTTATTCGTGATGCTGGAAGGTCAGTATGCATTTTTACAATGTACTTCACTTTGTCCCTGAGAGTATGCATTAGCTATTGCAAAGATTGTTGCTGTTCTTACATATTATGATTGATAGTGTTTATAAACATTTGAAATACTTAGGCTGAGGAAATGTTTAAAATGGGCACCAATGTGAGGAGGTTTTTCTACTTTTCATTGCTGGCAGCCAAAAAGAAGGCAATGTTTAATAAGTAGGACTTGTGCATGGGTGAATGTGTGGGGAGAAAAATGCTCAAACAAATTGGAGCATACGATTACTTTTTCATTGGTGACTGACGAATCATAGTATCGTTTTGAATAGCTTGGCCACTGGCATATTTTTAACTTCATAATATCATATTACTTCAACTGCATACAATTAACTCCTGCTGATTTAACAATCTTAGAAAAAAATAATATAGCATTTGTCTCCATGGAATAAGAGTTTTCGAGATCCTAGCAATTAGTTGAATGAAGCAACAGAAGCAAAAAAAAATAGTGAAAGTGCTAAATAACTAATGGAAACCAAATCCAAGCACCTTTCTCTATGCCAAGAAGTGTAGGAACCTGATCTCAATTTTTGGCAGTTCTGCCTTTAACAGAGCTCCTAGTGGTTTATATTGGTCTGAAAATTAGCATCTGCTTCCCTAGTTCTTAAAATGCAGTTTAAACCAGCAATGAATCCAAATAAACCATACATTATCATCTACAACAGAATCAACTAGAAAAAGTGTGAGGAGCTTTTGGTACATTCTGCTAAAAGCCTCGGACTAGAGAAATCACAGGTAAAGAATTTTCAAGTCACTGTCAGGTTCCAAACTATTCCTCTCAGCAATAGAAATCTGCCTTGCACATTCTCCAAAAGGCTGAGGTGCGATGACAAAGCATGACAGGCCTCTCCAAATATTTAAGCAATAGAGAACAAAGGTATGAGACAATGCTGCAAGATAGTGTTGCATGAAGGGAGTGTTGTTGCCCTTGAAGTAAAAGGCCTCTCAAAGCGTGGTAACACCCTAGGGTGTTTCTGCCATTGTGTCATTCAAATATGAACTGGAAAAAAAAGACACACAAAATCTTTAAGGAAACTTATTTTCAGGTAAGAACTATTAATAAGTGGAAGCTGGTGAAGAAACGATTCTGACCTCTGCAGCTTCAATTCCTAGCTGAGTTCCCTGCATTTTCCAAAAGGTGGCATCTCCCAAAAGAAAAGCAATGTGTCAAGTCATTGCTCACCTTACAGTTACTTCATCTTTCTAATGAGCACACCCACCTTAGAGGTCATCTGCTGACAACTCCCCGAAGCGAAGTTGATTTTGGTCACTTTTCCCTATGTCCCTTGCACAGACTGTGGGTATCTGTGGCTCTGATCCACCACAAGGTTTACACTGGAACTAGTATAAACCCTAAGGTGAATCTAGCCAAGTATTTTAAATGTCTTAATTCCACTGAGCAAATATTTTCAGATATCTTCCTACCTCCAAAGTTTTCCATGTTCGATTCCAAACGAACCTTTTCTGTAACAGTGTTTATATTTGGCTACCTGCCGAATCAAACCAATGGGTTTCTATGCAGCTATGTTGGGAAGGAATTTGGCCTATTCTCTTTAAAACATATTGTGCTTGGAAAGATGTGACATGTGATGCCAACTGGCTGTATTTTATCTTGAGTTGTTTTAGATAAATTGAGCCTGTTTTCTACTAGGATGAAGGATATCCATGAGACCACCACTTCCAAGTGAAGTGGAAAAGAAACGCTTCCCTTCTGATTGCAGCCATCTTACTGTGTTGAAATCCAAACACTACAAAGGACACTGTAATCAGAAACAGCAGATGCACAACTTTAAATTATATGTCAGATTTGAAATAGATGTGCAGTGGATCACTTTCATTAAGAGTCGTATTTCATCTGCTAGCAACTGAGGATTGCATTCTCCATTCTGGTGCAAAGAGATCCTGACCGCACCTTACATTTGCTGAAATAATTACAAAGAACACCTACTGTGTTAATGGAATACTATTGTATACGGGCTGGAAGGTAAAATGTGGCTTCATCGTGGGTGTCCACTGCTAAGCTCTTGGAAAGGCACACAGCATGAAGCCCCCGTCGCTGTGAATAGCACTGTTATCTGATACAGCAAGACGTGACGCAACCAGTCACGGATAGGGAATAAATGTTTCATCAAACACGATAAGTACACCTAATAAAAGTAAATGCTAAGATGTCTGTTTAAGTGTGAATTTTAAATTAGGCTTTTACGAACGTGAGGACCCAGCTTCATTTCACTGACATGACTTGTTTGTAAGAGATGCAGGTTTATATCCAAAGTCAAACATGTACGAGACCAGCAAGTTTTGCTTTGTCACCCTCACACAACCCGGTGGGTTTGACACTGCGTGCAGCAGACCTGGAAATGAACTAAGCTTATCAATACCTAAAGAGCAGGAGTCAAGTGGATGGGGCCAGGCTCTTTTCATTGGTGCCTGGTGACAGAACAAAAGGCAATGTGCAGAAACTGGAATACAAGAAGTTCCATGCGAACATGAGGAAAAACTTTTTTACTTTGAAAGTTATAAAGCAGTGCAACAGGATGCCCAGAGAGGTTGTGGAGTCTCCTTCTTTGGAGATACTCAAAACCTGCCTCAAAAATAGCTTTACAGTGGAACCTACTGTAGGGAACCTGCTTTAGGCAGGAATGTTGGACTGGATGATCTCCAGAGGTTCCTTTCAACCCCTATGATTCTTGTTCTGTGACTGCAACAGGTCTAGATGCTGGCTTGAATTTAATACAAGAATACAAAGATTGTAGGACTTTCAAATATTTCAGACATATTGTAATCTGATCTTACATATTACACAGTTTCATGAGCTGTACCAGTTGGAGCACTGCACCAAATTCCTTCTCTAAAACTGACTCAAAATTTTACGTAAAAGATACTTTGTGGTACTAATAGACTTTTAAAAATCCTTAAAGTGGTTGAAATCGATGTAATTTCTTGCCAGGTTAAAAGGAAAAGTCACAGACCAATACATCTTCCATTTAGTACACGACATGTACGTTAACATGAGTGAAAGAAGAAACACACTGTCTATCAAAGTCACGTGAGGATACAGTCATACACAGAGATATAATCAAAGTAGTAAAATGATACAAGCATGTTTTAGCATATTTCTGTTTCACATTTCAGGTTGACTGAACATCAACGGTATATACAATGAAAATAAACTGCCTGGCTTCTGTCTTCATTGGCTAATGAAATATGTTACGTCATACAAAGCCATTGGAGCGTGTGAAATGCATATACATCTTAGAATATCGACAAGCCAAAAAGCTATAGTATCACAACAGCAAAAGATTGTAGGCAATACTTACACAGTAAGTGGTACTAAGAGAATATATGTTGCTGACCTGAAATTGTAATAGCTCAGTACTGATCTATATAAGGGTGCCCCAGGAAGAGTTGAAATATTACTTATTTGCAATTGTGCACACAGCTGATAGAAACTTATTTCTCATAATTATTTTTATGATTCTTCAATTGCCATTTGTAAATAAACAAAAAATAAAAGCTTGCAAAATATAGCTGCCTGTGGGCTTCTTTCTATTAACATTTAGAAGATGTATATGGAGGCATTTCTATTTACAGAGAAAGTGCTTGAAGAAAATAGATGAGAATTGTTTAACCATCTTTGGCAAGAGAAAAAACTATCGCCACGAATTCTAACATTTATTTGCAAACATGTGGGCAGTCTTGTATGACTATTCTGTGTATGACGTTAGCATGCTTTTAAATTGTAAAAGATATGAATGACTTAGCATACAAAACAACCCCAAGATGTCATTAGGAAGTTATGACAGTCATTCCCCTTTAATTTTCCACATAAAACACTGACAGCGAAAATGGTTCTGAAGCAGACAGCTATGAAAACAGAGTGGCAGTGGGAAAGCCCTCCTTTTGAACTCCTGTGAGATAAAACATAATTATACTGGCTGCACTGTTGTTTTGCTTTACCTGCTTGCTTAGCATACAAATAGTGCAGCTGGAACGAGGCTCGCTGTCACATTCATAGGCAGACAGGTACATCAGCTGCAGAAAGCACACAGCTCCTGGCCTGTCTGCTTGGATTAAGATGGCTCAGTGCATGCTGGGACCTGCACAGTCTTTAGGACACACCTTTGTGGTAATGCCAAGGGTGGCAGTATGCATCACTTCATGTAAATTTAATACAGCCCCTGGGTTTCTGGCAAGCTGTGAGGGCAGCCCACAGCTCTCTTATGAAGATAATACTGCTGTGATATTCTTCAGAAATAAATCAAAATTCAGCAGCCACTTCAGTGTCATCTGCAGCGCGTGAGATCCCCTA
The DNA here is from genome assembly GCF_002078875.1 of Numida meleagris. NCBI lineage: Eukaryota > Metazoa > Chordata > Aves > Galliformes > Numididae > Numida > Numida meleagris. Next base: position 64,886,133 of record NC_034410.1, read on the forward strand.
ACCTGGAATTCATAAGTATGATTAAGATTTATATATTTATTGCAGCCACATGTACATACGCATGAAAGAGCTGGAGCTGTGTCAATGTTTTCCGCTGAGTGAAAACTGAAAAAATGAAAAGATAAATGGAAACACTCGGAATTGAATTTTAGCTATATTGTGCAACAAGTTAGTGGGACCACCTCCGCCACAGACAAAAAAGTCCAGTCCTGCAAATTTGTCTTGCTAACTGTAGTATTCTAGCAGTTCTAGAGTGAGACAGTAGGCTAATAGTTTCTGTTTGCTTTTTCTTCAAGCAAAGCCATAAAGTCCTCTAATATCACAGTGGGTTGTCATGGAAATTAGCATACTATAAAATGAGGAAGGCAAATAACTCCATTTCCAAATGCTACGTTCAGCACCCAGGTGTATTAGCAGATTTGGCAGCATTTACCAACTCCTTTGCACATGAATAACTCTATTCACATGGTTTAAACAAATAAGACTAGGATACATTAGATTAATTCGCCAATAGCAAATTACATTCTACTTTAAAATATGAATAAACCTGTACCAAATCCACATGCTTTTTGACGTTTCCCATTTAATTTACATGCATGGAAACGCTCCAGCAGACTACAGGGAATGCAGGCTGCAGTACCCTCTAGTAGGTGAAAATGAGAGGAGTGTCTGGGAGCTGGGTAACCTTTCCAAGAGCCTGGACACCAAAGAAGGGCATGTAGCAGGGACCTGGCCCAAAGAAAAAAAGCATCCATCAAACTCTGGTGCACCCTGTGCCAATTTGAAAAGGACTATGCATTAGAGCAGCCTCAGTCAACACGCCCAGCTCATACTGAGGGGAGCACAAAGTTGTATTAACCTACGCTTGTAGATTTTGTTTTATATCAAGCCATAGCCAGGGATACTTTTCTATTTGATCCAGTGGCAGGCAGATTCTACATTAAATAAAATGAAACCTAGATGAGTTATTTCCCATATTGTTTCCTTTGTCTATCATGTAGTGAAACTGGTCAACCAAACTCCATTTTGTTCTCAATTACTGCATGCCTCAAATTGCCATTGTATGGCACTTCAGTTCTCGATAATGGATAGTGAAGGTTTAACTTCAATGCCACGGATAATTTGTTAAAAATGTCCTTATTCCTCTAGCTAACATCTTCATTTATCTTCCCTTTCTTGATCTCTCCCTATCTTCCTTTGGCTTTTTTTGTTTCATTCATTGCACAGCTCTTTTTCACTTGCCATATACCTCTCTAAATCACCTTTCTGCTCTCTTTGCATCATACGTCTTTCTTTTGCTATCTATTCCATTCATCCTACTGGGACTTGCAGACTTGTGACCATTCTTCTCTTTGCCATTACTCTGAAGGGTTTCTTCATTCCCCCTTGTCTACTGGAATTTCTCCTCCCACCATGGCTTTTTTTCTCATCACCTTATATAGGATGACCACGTGCTAGCTACTTCCTCTCTCATGTGCAAAGCCTTCAAGATGGGGCCAAAAACTAGCGGGAGCAGAGGGAGCATGAAGGCTTCCTTCCAGCCTTGTTCAGTCACCAAGGAAGAGACATGTGGAGTACAGAAATATGAAAACTGTCAATAGGGTCTCCATACTTGGACATGACAGATTGGGTTAGACCATCCTTCCAATGGATAGTTGACTGGGCCTGTCCATCAAGGAACCAGTTACAAGACTGTCACATGCTAAAGAAAAAGGTAACTGAGCATGCACTGACTCCCTCTAGTGATGAGTCCTTCCATACCTTTCAGGACTGGCAAGATCTGGGGAAGGATGGCGGCTTTGCTTGATTAAGTTAACTAACTTGAGGGTGGGGCCAAAGCATCCTTATCTTAAAAGAAAAATAAAAAATATGTCTGTTTAAAAGGTTATCACTCAATACCAGGAAAATTACATTCTGCCTATTTAGAGATGTCTTCTTGAACTGCAATAAAAAACAAATAGCAGAAAAATGATGTCATTTCTGACATTGTCAGTGTGGAAGCCCCCTATAGGAAGTATTGTAAACCATTTCCCAATCTGCTTTTATACAGGCCTAGGAATTAAAAAGAAATCTTAAGTGTTTAATGCTTAAACCAAATGTTTAATTTTGAACATCCCCATAGAGTCACACTGCAGTGTGGAGGTTGCACTTAAAAGCCCGGATTCCTTTATCTTTCTGACATTGAAACTACAGTGTAACAAAAACATTTTGAAACTAATGTAGAAATAGTTCTAACTGGAGCATTAACATAATTTACTTCAGTCATGTTCATCAGGATCATTTATGTCTTACACACGCAATGTGTAAATATTCACCCTCCCTATACATATACAGTTGGATTTTATGTATTATATATAAAAACACTCCCATACAAAGTATGATTCATTGGCTTAACAGTTGGTATTTTAGCTTTTCTATTATGTTCAAAAGCAGTTTATACATTTAAGAGTATGATGTATATAATCATTACTGCTCTAAGTAGGTATCATCCCATCTGCATGAGATGACACATTACACGTGCTAAGCTAAGCACTGAAAACTACAGAGACAATTCAAAGCTGAGGAAAAACTGTGAGCCAAGCTTTGGCTGGCTGTTTCCTGCGCCACTAGAAACTGTTTTACTACATGATTTACAGTGATACACAAAAAATATACTTATCAAGACAAAAGAGCTTGAAATGCTACCCATTATCAAGTAACCAGTTGAAATTTTCATTTTATACGAACGAAAGGCATAAGAAACATGTGGCGCTGTTGGAGTGGGTCCAGAGGAATGCTATGATGATCAGAGGGCTGGAGCACCTCTCCTGTGAAGACAGGCTGAGAGAGCTGGGCTTGTTCAGCCTGGAGAAGAGACGGCTCCAGAGAGACCTCACTGCAGCCTTCTAGAACCTAAAGGGAACTTATGAACAGCAGAGGGACCGATTTTTTTACACAGCCTGATAGTGATAGGACAAGGGGGAATAGTTTTAAACCAGAAGGGAGGATATTTAGATTAGATGTCAGGGGAAAATTTTTCACTTAGAGGGTGATGAGGCACTGGCACAGGCTGCCCAGAGAAGCTCTGGGTGCCCCATCCCTGGAGGTGTTCAAGGGATGGGGCCCTGGGCAGCCTGAGCTGGTGGGTGGCAGCCCTGCCCACGGCAGGGGATTGGAATTGGGTGGGCTTTAAGGTCTTTTCCAGCCCAAGCCATTCTGTGATTCTGTGAAAGGCAGCACCTACTGAACACACATCGAATATCACCAGAACCAATGTAAACACATATTAAGCATATTTACGCAAACATGGAAACAGTCCACATGCATGTGCTACTTTACAGAGAAAACGGAAGAGTGCATACCCCTAACCCCAGTAAAGCTTGTGCCATATATGATTACAAGGGCTTGTAGGTTGACATGAGACATACAAAGTGCCCTGGCTATATTCAACATCTGGGTCCCAGTGTGGCTTTTATGGATCTTTTTAACAATGCCACTCACAGAGACCCTACCCACATGTGCTTTCAGAGACAAAGGAGAGTATACTCCTTCTTTGGGTGACACGTAACCATGAAGCTTTTTTTTCTGCATGCAAGCAAAGAAACTTGTCATGGCACCTTTTGCTGAACACACTTAGGACAGATAATCACCAGTCTACTAGGCTTTGAGGTCTATTCTGCTTCAACATAAGGAACGTACTTGGAAAAAGAGATGGCGTTGATCTTCTGTACTAACTGGTCCATCCAATTACAGAGAATGCCATGTCTTGGCTCAAGTCAATTCAATTCATCCTGATGGTGATAGTGAGGTGAAGGGATCATGCTTGACCATTGGAAATAACACAGCTCATTTAGCAACACCAGAAGACTGAATTCATTCTACAGGTATTAAACATTCTGAGATTTTACTCAGTCTTATAACATGCAGTGATTTTCACAGGAAAAAAACACAATGCACATCAATGACATACAAGCCACAGCATTGCCAAACTTGAGGCTCCCAGGCTGAAACAGGACATTACAGATGTCTGTTGACAGCAACCCATTTCAGGTTTTTTTTTTTTTTTTTTCCCCCTGTACGAATTACTGGAAATGATTTTGACTTAGATTTCCCAAGTTCTTCAGCCTGGTGCAGATGGGAAAATTTTAGCCACTGTGGATCAAAAGCTAGAAACTATATTGGAAAAGAAATCAAAAAGATATGATAGGAAATTCTGTAGAACACAAACAACAGAACAGCAATACATTACCGCTGACAGCCTGATTTGGCTGGCAAAACCAGGCATACTCTGTATACACAAGCCCTTCTTTAGGTCTGAATCGAGATCAGCAGACCAGACTTGTCTATGATTAAACTCCCTCAGGATGTCAAAGGTATCTGCTGTCTCCTAACAAGGATATATTCTGGGGCCTGCTTGGCAGTAATTTTGAATATTTAGTTTGCCACACACCAATCTGGATGGTGCAAGATTGGAAACGTATGATTCAACACTATGCTTTCTCACATTGGAAGAGCAGCCCAATTCATTATTTTATCACATTTTCTCAACAATATCCCAGGTCAATGTCACTCACTGAAAGCCATACCTGACTGGTAATCAGCCTTACACGTACACACGAGGAAACCATGCAACTTTGTCCTGAACCTGTCACTCTCCCAAAGCTCTCATAGAGTGCACTTCTTCACTGGAGGAAGACTTCTCTATCCACGTTCTGTCAGAGTGAGGCTCTATGTCAAGTGAATTGGTAACGGGTGATCAAAGTCTGGCAGTTGTACCTTATCTATCTGGGATCATAATTCAGGGATGAAGTTGCCCTTCACTTTGCTCCTCCGCACCATTAAATTACATTCAATCACTGCACAGAGAATGTAGCCCATGCACTAGCAGCCAGATGTTATCATTACAGGCCTTTTCTTATAAACTGATGCTGAAACCCGAGTGGTTGATGAGACTGGCTAAGCAGTTGTACCTTTGACCTGATTGCATTAAACTTGCCCTATCAATTTAAGCTTAGTATAAACACCATTTCCCAGAGTCCCTCATGACTTCAGTAGTGAGAAGAAGCTGACTAAGCCTAAACATTTTTTAACAGCAATCTTGTCTTACAACACCAAGGGGATTTGCTGTGTATCTGGGGCTTTATAAAACCATATGAACATGCTGAAAGAATTAAAGTCCTTTAAAAATGCAAAATTGATGGTGACAGTCCTTTTAGAAAACCAGTTTGTAGAATGTCAGCACAAGAGGAGTTGGAAACAGGATGAAAATAGTTTTTAAAAATGCAACTGATTTGTGTTTATTTCACACAATTGCTTCCAAATACTGAGATTTAGAGTTAAAAGACAAAATAAAGGAAAAATCTCCCAAACTTAATTCACCGCTGACTAAAAAGAACCCCAGAACTCCATGACTCAAAGCTCTCTCAGATGTATCACTCATATGAGATTTCCCATAAAGCACAGAGCATCTTTACCCAGCGAATTCAGATTTTTTTTTTTAATAAAGTTTGGTCTCTTTCACATAATGCATCATTCAGTTAATTCTATCAAAAGTTTCTGTGTAGCAGCACATAAGCTATAGCATATGGTATAGCATATGGCCAACAAACTGTGTTTAGCCTGAAGAAAGGGGGATATGTTTATAACTATAAGCATAAGAATGAAAGTAGCATCCTGCTTTAGATAGATAGCTGTATTGTCTCCTGCAAGAGATCAGTTTGGTACTGCAAATATTGGTAGAACACTTGGAGGTACAGCAGTAAAATCTGGATCTTCACCTTGCCAGGTTGCAAGTCCTCTAGCCCAGAAGCAGAAAAACACACTAGAAGTTAAGCAAATGAGTATTCCTGCTAATTCTAGCAGAAGTGCAGAAGCAGTCAATGCTCTGTGAGACTGAACCTCTGGCCCAGAATTAAGAAACAAGAAAAAGTAAAGAAATATTCAAGAAAGGTCCTCATTTTAGAATAGAAGCTTTGTGCTGCCTGTTGGTTATGACCAGCCACTGGAGCTGTTGCTGGAAGTGCAAACAGGAAGTTTTCCAGAGGGACCCAGACAGGCTTGAGAGGTGGGCCCATGCCAACCTCATGAAGTTCAACAAGGCTAAATGCAAGGTCCTGCACTTGGATCAGGGCAATCCCAAGCACAGATACAGGTTGAGCAGAGAATAGCTTGAGAGCAGCCCTGAGGAGAAGGATTTAGCAGTGTCAGTTGATGAAAAATTCAACATGAGCCAGCAATGTGTGCTTGCAGTCCAGAAGGCCAACTGTATCCTGGGCTGCATCAAGAGAAGTGCGACCAGCAGGGCGAGGGAGGTGATTCTGCCCCTCTACTCTGCTCTTGTGAGACCCCACCTGGAGTAAAGCATCCAGTTCTGGAGACCCCAACACAAGAAAGACATGGAGTTGCTGGAGTGGGTCCAGAGGAGGGCCACAAAGATGATCAGAGGGCTGGAGCACCTCCCCTACGAGGACAGGCTGAGAGAGCTGGGGCTCTTCAGCCTAGACAAGAGAAGGTTCCGGGGAGACCTTATAGCAGCCTTCCAGTAACTGAAGGGGGCCCACAGGAAAGCTGGGGAGGGACATTTTATAAGGGGATGTAGCAACAGGACAAGGGGAAATGGTTTTAAACTGGAAGAGGGTAGATTTACACTAGATATTAGGAAGAAATTCTTTACTGTGAGGGTAGTGAGACACTGGAACAGCTTGTCCAGTGAGGTTGCAGCTGCCCCCTCCCTGGAAGCACTCAAGGCCAGGCTGGATGGGGCTTTGAGCAACCTGGTCTAGTGGGAGGTGTCCCTGCCTATAGCAGGAGGGTTGGAACTAGATTTTAAAGGTCCCTTCCAACCCAAATCATTCTATGATTCTATGATTTTATGAAAATATAATGATTTCAGGCTTATGGATGTTCATGCAGAACATGACTCCGAGCACTGAAACTTAAAACACATTAAAATTAAAAAAAAATACTGACTTATTTTACTCTTTTGAAATCGAACAAAGAAAGAATATGCATGTAAAAACAAAAACAAAACAAAACAAGCACAAAATGAAACAAAAAACCCCATACAATAAAAGCCAAAAAAAGCAGCACAACCAGCAATGACAGCTACTTAAATAATTGCAAGACGTAATTTACCTGAGTTACTACCTCGTTTACTCTTAGCAGCAACAGTATCTGACTTTTGTTAAATTAAACAAATGCCAGCATTCCAGTGTGGGAAGAAAATGTGAGTAAGAACAAAAGAAATGTGGTGTATAATTTTACACAATACAGAAGAAGTAATCTAGAACTTGCTACTGAGTTCTACTGTGATTCAAATTAAAAGTAGCATCCTTTTTTGCAAGTAACTAAAGCACATGTTTAAATGATGAAAACTAACACCAATGTTAAAAGAAGTCTTGCGCAAATAGCTTGCCTTGCAGAAAGCATCTCTGTTTGCTTCATTCCTTTTGGGATCGCATGAGACAGAACAGACCCAGTGACCCTGACTATAAATATCCATCCAGAGAGAGAGGGGAAAAAAGAAAAAAAGTATCAGCTCTTTCATCCAAACTTTCTAAAGTTGATTTACCTAACCATGCCCTATCACTATAAAATATACTTCTGCCTCATAGCTTGCGGCATAATGTGGAAGTATTCAAGCTAGCTTTCCCACCACATTTGCTATGAAGAGTGAACTAGCTGTGACATGGTAAGGCACAACATAGGCTAATTTACCCTTCCAGGAACTACGGTAACAGCTGAGCTGGAGATGATGAGGTACAGCAGAGCAATAATAATGTATAGAAAGGGGGAAGAGGACAGGTCACAATGGGAAAGTCCTAGGGGCTGCCATGAGGTCACTGGTGCGGACTGTCGTAAGAATTATTACAGGCATTTCTATAATGTCAAAAATACTGCAAAGAAGTTGAAGAAATTTGGTAATAGCTTAAATTTGAGGAATAGTAGAGAGGTGTTTCAGGACAACAGAAAGAAAGAACTGGCTCAGTATGAAGGCATCATAGCAGGGAATTGAGAATAAAGAGGAAAAAAAGCAAGAGATAATTTACATTGAGACTAGAAACAAAAGGTGTGCTATGTTTTGAAATAACTGGTGTAAATAGAAACCTGGAGGTACCAATTCATCGCAGGTGACTGTGAATCGTAAGTGTGATGCAACGATAAAGGGAAACATGCATAGTATGCATAGCGTGATGTGTTTCCAGCCAAAGTAGGGAATTATTTTTGCTAGTAGTGTATGAGACCACTGATGATGTCTGCTCCTTCAAATACTGTGTATACTCTTGGTATTCCTGTTAAAACAAAACAAACTGGAATTTGAGCAGATACAGGGAAAACTTACAAAGATGGTCAAGGGGGCGTGTTCTCATAAGAATAGAGGGAAGAATTTTGTTTGTTTAATCAACCATACTGAAACTTGAGAGGCAATATAACCGCATGCTATACAGCCACTTGGGAGAAGAAGTTATAGCATCGCCAAAGGAAAGAACTTTTTAAGTGAAGGCCAATGGTGTAAGAGCAGATGAACATAAGCTTGCAAAAAATGCCAGTATGCTGGGATGCTAGAAGAAAATTTCCTAACTATAAGATCAGGCAGGTTCTGGATGGCTACACAGTTGGATTAGCTGGGCTTAAACATCTTTGTGACTTTCAATGTGCAATTAATGAAAAGGGTTTTGTGGTGTGGTACTTGCATCAGTTTATGTCCCTTCCAGCTTTGACTTGCTGTTAGCAGTGTGAACATCGGCACCTGGTAATGCTCTTATTCCTCTTAATGATTTAATATGTTCAATTTATATCATACTTTTCATCCCAAAGGATCCCAGAGCATGTAAAAAATTGCAATTGATGTGCATTCCACGAAGAGAGGGCTTCATTCACTGCAGAAATGGAGCTGCAGCACAGGTGAGAGGCAGCAGCTGTTTAAAGTGTGGTTATACTCAAACTATAAAGAAGTGTTTACATTTTCTAATGGAGAAGACCAAAGTGGTCCTCGGGGGAAGAAAGTATTTTTGCTGAAAAAATGTAAGCATTCTGTATTTCCTATTTTCTTCTCTGGGCAAGAGTTCTGATGTTGACGTCATGGAAGGATTGAGGTGAAGCAATCTAAGCAGAATGATGGCAAAAATGTTTCCCCCATTCGTGGTTCTACCACTTATGAAAATAATTTTTATGTGTGCAATGTTGCAAACTCATCGCTACACTCTTATTTCAGGAACTTTCCTGACTTCTTCAGAGAATGTTATCTCAGGAGATTCATTAGGGTATGATCAAATGAATCCCTATACAGTGAAGAGGATATTGAAGTGTGTTTGGTCTGTGGGATAATGGTGGACTATCTTCCCCACCACACAGTAGTTTTACTCATGAAAAAAGCAAAATTGGAAAAGATCCTAGCAGCCACATACAAAGGCTTGGCTAGCTGTCAAACCTAACCCTTCAAAAATTGCGAGCCTGGATTATGAGTAGATCAAGGCTGTGCTCCCTCTCCCTTGACTTTGGGATTTTTTTGAATTGTCCATACTGATAAAAACTGAGAATTTTTTTTTCTTTTTGATGCCATGACATATAATCAGATTCTGGGTAAAATATAGGCACCACTCGAAGAATTGGCATAGGTGGCTATCTTTCACCAATAGTAACTGAAAAGAAGGGCATGAGTTTACAAGTAGTGTAAGAGGTATTAGTATTAGTATTAGTATTAGTAGTGTAAGAGTTAAAACTTAGCACCACTAGATTCTGTTTGGCTTTGGAAAACAATCAGGATAGCACACTGGTCATCCCATTATCAGATATAAGTAAAAAAAGATTATTAAAGTCAAGTCAGTTATCTGTAAGAAGAAAACCCAGTGCAATTGTGATTCTTTACAGATATAAAATAGAAGTAGCATCTAGAAAATGAAGAGAGAGGACTATTGTTACCGGTAACACCTGAGATATCAGGCAAATTACTAGCTATCACAGACTCCAGGTTGATTGTTTGGGAAGCTGCAAAATGAGGAGCAAAAAACAACAAAAAAGAAAAACTGTTCTCAAGGAGTTTACAGTAAAAGTTCAGCATACTTGAACATTTCAGAACAATCTGAAATTGTGATAAGAAGGATCCAATGCCATGCAAAACTTGGAAATAACTTTCTAAAAAATAAACCAAATAAGGAAGTTTCCCTTTTAATTGGAAGGAATGAAAGTTTGTGCACAGAGCAGCAGGAACAGTCATAAATGATCATTTTATCTGCATCCCTTCCATTGCTTTTTTTTTTCCCTTTATTCTGCATTCCACTGCTCCAAATGAAGAAGTCATCAGCAGGCCACACCACTGCCTGAGGTGTTGCTTAAACAATTTTTAAAAATGTATCTCCACACCAGCTCCACACACCCAACCTGTGTAGGCTGCATTTCCACCCGTTGTCATCCGAGCTCCGGGCTGCTCTGCCTCCCCCCCTTTCCTTCCTCCCTTCCACCTTTTCCTCCTCTCTCTCTCTCTCCCAAGGCTGACTGTGGTGGGCTCTGGGAAACTGTAGACGAGCTCACTCGTTTCCATGAGGCTTTCCTCCCAGTGAATGCACGCTTCTGAGATGACTGCAGGCCACAGGGTCTCCTTAAGTATCTGACATAGGCTTCCTTGTCAGCAACAGCAGTTGATGTGATGCTTGTAAGAACAGTACAAACTAGTGTGTCACTCAGCAGATTACTGAGGAACTCTTACAGGAAAGTGCTTGTTTCAGGCTGGTGGCAGACTCATCTTATTTTTGGAATGCACAAAGATGACACAGATGACATATTCAGGAGTAAATAAGAAAAAAAGGCCACTTGCTTGAGGATGCATGTCCACCCATGCCTTCTTTGCCCCTTCCTCCCAGGGTACTGGGAGAAAAGTTGCCTCCCGCAACCTCATTCATTGGTGCCCTGCATCAGAAACGTTCTTCCTGCCCCTTGGCCCCTGTTCGTACAGGCCTACATGAAGCAGAACAATGGGGCCCACGCGTGGCTCTGTCCCAGGGCCCCTGGCATCCCCCCCGGGCAGTATTTTTCCACAAGGCCTCCGCTGCAGCCAGATGAAAACTGAGGAATGTTTAGAAAGCTCCAGCTCTCCCACATTTTACAGCCAGGACTCAAAATAAAGCAAGATTTTGGCAGCTTTGCCAGCTGCGTGTGCTCTGCCATCCTGGTGAAAGTTCACCCAAGCCTGGCCAACTTATGTGCCTTCATTAAAAAGAAATGCATCAGTCTGCACATGCCCAACAGAGACCAGTAGGGCCTGACAGCTTCAATTTCTCAACAGTCCAAACTCTTATAGGCTATGGGTATTGGGTAGACAATCAACCAGGCCAAATTAACTTGCTACTATGTCTGCATTGCCTAGCTTATGGACAATAATGGTCTTTTAACTTGTGTGTGGTTTCAATTCTGTTTTTCTTTCTTTAGTCTGTAATACTGTGTGCATAGTCAGATCGTCAGGCAGTTAGCTTCTATTTTGTAAAATGGGAGATTCCTGCATGCTCTGATCACATTGAAAATAATCCATATTCAAGTACGATCCAGCAGACAGTTCAGTTTGTTGGTTTGCAGTATAACTGGAGGGCAAGGGGAAGATAGGAAGTCAGTGATCTTGCCTGAAGGAGCAATCATAAGTATAAAGAGAAAAATAAAAGGGAAAACAGACAAATGAGCTTTAGAAACATTAATTTTAAAACACGAAAAAGAAAAGTTGTTCCAAACCATCAATTACAGAAGTGTGCAAATACTACTTAGAAGACAGTATTTTAAAATTTGAAAAATGAAAAAACATGAATCTAATTTTAAACAAGTTTTGCATGGCGTAACACCATTGATGTCAGCAGAATAATTTCCAAGTTATAAATTTGTTAACATAATGCTAGTTCAAGGTTGCAGTACACTAGATGAGAATCTCTTTGAAAGTACAGTAAGAGATGGAAGGCTACACGCTAATGCTGAATAATCTGCTAGGAGATGATTTGCTTTCTGCCTACACACCCAAGCTACATATTAATTAATGCTACCGCAGAGACTACCATTTCCTAAGGCATAAAGCAAAATAATAACATTCTGACATTAAGAATAATTAATATTTTCTCTTATGAATATTGTTCTAAGAAAAGGATGTTGTATTTTAATATATATGTTTACCAAGACCGTACAAAAAACCAAAACTCCTATTTTACTTGCTGCTCTTTTGCCGAACACAGATAATGATTAGTAAATACCTTCAAGCTGATGAACAAAGATAGGGGGTTACATCTTTAAAAAGCAATAGCAACCTCCTCAGAAGTGTAATCTGCCTGTAGTTTAAAATCCAAAGTAAACAGTTTGGACGCCTATCATAAACAAGGCATACTGGCACTTTCAGCCAACAAGAGCTGATGAAATAGTCTTTAACAGACTGTTTTTGTTTTCTTAGGTAGATGCACACATACATGCAATCCTAGTAGTTAAATACACAGCGGCAGCCTTGGCCTAGGTAGGGTCAGGAAGCATTTCTGTACCACAGGCATAAACCAAGCAGGCGCTTTACAGGCTGCCTCACTCCTTCAAGGAACCACTGAACATATATCCCAAGTAAAACCTTTGTAGTAATACTGAACACTGGGAAAACTCCTACAAGTCAAGCTGGGCCATGATCTGCTGCTCAGCTCCAGAGCCATGAGGTGAAGGCTGAGCATGGGACAAATACTAGGTCAGAGAAACCAAATTAAGAATGGAAAGTGGAACAGAAGCTCAAAGCTTGGTTGTTACCTATGTAAATGAGGGCTGCATTTATTACTTAGGAACAAGGAAGGAGGTGGAAGGACTACACCTGCATCAGTGCAACAACAAGCAGAACTGGGTACAGTGAATTGACCTTGCAAGGTAAAACATGCATGGCAGCATGGAGCAGACGGAATTCTAGTAGGCGAGTGCTCACAGAAATAATGCAGGAATTAAAAATATAGAGCAGTCCTTTGCTTATGCAAAGTGAGAGGGAAAAGCAAAAGAACAAATATCTGACACTGATGCCATGGAAGTTAACAGTAACCTCCAGAAGAATTGCATGTCAAGCTAAACTGAAGAAGAGTTATGCTCATATGACAAAATAATGTAATAGTTTTCATACAACGATTATGACATTTAAAATAAAAGAGTTGTTGACACAACAGTACAGGTAAATGTAGCACTTTGAGAAAATCAGAGGACATCTAAATGAAGGACATCTTGTGAAAAAACAAAAACTGGCACACCTGACATGCCAGTAGTGTTACAGAGGTCAGAATGCTGGAATATGATGGAAGACATTGCCTGCAAAAAAAAATAAAATTCTTCAGAACTTTAAAACCTAAGAAAAAGAACAAACTAATAAAGGAAGGACTACGAGAAAAAATAATGCTCTCACAGAAGATTTGAAAAAGATAACAGTTTTTTTGGATAGCGATACATTAGATCTTAAGGAATAATAAGTAAATGGAGCCTCAAGTAGCAATGGATAAAAGTGATGAATAATGACACGTAATACAAAGGCACTGAGATACACAATGCTACAAATTGGAGAGAAGGCAAAAAGCAATGGCAACATTTCATTTAAACCCACTGCTACCACAAATGGTAATTGAAATAAACAAACAAACAAACCCCTGTTCAATTATTCAGGCCAGATAATTTAGAGTTGTTTGTTTGTGGCAGATCTTTTGTTGATAGCGCTGAAATCACGCCAGTTAAAGGTTAAATCCTGCCTGCTAGACATAGCTTGGGGTATGGGGCATCATGTTACACGTCTCAGAGGAAACTGAGGCCTCCCAACACTCCTCAGAAATCCCATGGCTAGTTAATTCATACTGCTGCACTCTTCTGCTGAATTCATGCTGTAGCCCATGCTTCAAAAATGCCACGATCCCATGTCTTTCTGAAGCCTCACAATCTCATGCCTGCTGCAGTACAGAGACTGCAGTTTATCCTAGCACTGAGATGGTTAAAATACACCTATTTTTTGCATTCCTTCAATTGTATTTTAGTGTGGCTCTAAGAAGACTTACTTTCTCGCTTCCTCATCTCTTATATCTATAATAGAATACTCCATAGGCTGCACACTGGGCAAAATAAAGCCATGGTTATATTCAATACTGACTTTGATTGCAGAACCATGCTCCATTTATCAACCAAATCAAATTTCTACTTTGTAATTTCCCATTTCTAGTTACAGACTTCTGATGCATATCCTCGTTTTGCACTGTGAGACATGGTTGGGTGAATAAATCTCAGTTTTCTTTCGAATTGCTAAAAATAGCAAAGAATATTTTACACTGTCTAGCAGAGTCACGCCATTCTGGTGAGTAGTTCATCGGAGAAATCTTCTTGAAGACAAAGGGACAACTCCTGCATTTTCTCCATAGATTTGTTAGTGGGTGTGATTCAGCATTTCTTCATTCCATCCTTGTGTCAGTATAATTAAGTCAATGGGGGTAACGTCAAGAAAAAACTGAAGAGCTTAATGCAAAGTTGAGTCAGATCCCACAAGCTACGAAATGTAAAAGGACCGTTTCATAGCAGGATGATGAGGGTTTGGAACTCGCTTATCAGAAAATATGTGCTTCAAAGTCATTCTTGATCATTTTGGAATTGCCATTACAAAATCAGCATAGGTTCTATTGTTAGTCAGATCATAATTGGGCAGGAAACATGCCAATGCAAACTTGCTGAAAAATATTTCATATTTGCTCTTGAACAATGAATTGGTCTTCCAGAATGAAAAAAAAAACCACACACAAGACTGACAATGGACTACATTGTTCTTTGATGTTGCAGCATGGACAAATCACAGATGTATTACGTAAATAACTGTCAAACTGACAATTAATATCAATTACTCTTTAATCTGACATATTACATTGGGTGCAGCGAATGCAAAGTCTGTTCAGAATAGATCGTAGATATGTACCCTTCAATTAGACATGGAGGAGGAGGAAATTCTATTCTCTGGGAAAGCAGAGCATTTAACTCCTGAACTGCTAAACGTTCTCTGCGGATGAAACTCACCCCTTTGAAAGGAACCTGTCCAAACCTCTTCTGAGTCCTATTGATTTCAAAAGCATAAGTGGCATTTAAGTAGCCAGAAGGACTTGTTCGTCTTCTTTCTACACATATGCATACTCAAGTATACACAGCATTTATCAGCATCTTTCTCTGACACAAAAAGGCCAGAGTAGAGGAAACAAGAGAGGAAGATGTCTCTGGATCAGACCTCCTGAAACAATTCCTTTGGAGTCAGAAAGTGAGAGAACATTCATGAAGCTACACAGGAGATAAAAACAGGCACTTTCATGGCATCTCTCAGCACTGGGACCTAACTGGACTGGAAGAACATACAACTCTTTGTTCATGCAGAGAAGACATGGACATTAGCTTCCTCAGGCTAGGTATGTATATGGTATGTGTACCTCTGCAATCTTTTTTCAGGCTTTATGACGTTGAACAGATCCCTAAAACACTGCACTCAAAATAGCAATACACCAGTGTCTCCTTGAAGTGAGAAACTGCAAAAACATCACCAGAATTAACCCAACAGACTATCTTGGGATTAATTAGACAGAGGTAAAACACAGTAGATAGAGTCTTAGCAAGATTTTCAAGCACTACGTAACTGCTGTCATGACAGTACCTCAAAACCTCAAAAGAAAGCAAGCATGGCTATGACATTCTGTGGCATACAAAGAATACATGAATGAAGCAAAAAGCACATCACTTGCTCTTCTGAAGTAAACACCTGACCTGTGCCATAGTATTTCTACTGTTATATAGCTTTCCTTCACATATGCTGTGGCTGCTTCCAGATTTTGAATTTACTTTTCATTTTATTTATTGTCTCATGTATTGGCTCAAAAATAGGATACAATCTTAATTCTATTCCTAATTCTATCTTAATTATTTCTATGCCTTGTGAAGCTTTCCCTATTCATTGACTTTTCAGAGAGATGGTTGAAAGAAAATGACTACAAAACTTCTCATTAGTCATGAAATACGCAGTTAGAATTCTCCCTCTTGCCAGCCACCAGCATAAACTAAACATTCATTGATATGACATCTCACTAGTCATGTCTCAAATTCATACGAGCTTTCTAAATGCAAATATTTATCAAGATACCTTGAAGTCAGCAGATATGCTGAGACATGGATTTGCAAATAAAAAATAAATTACATTTTTAAATAACTCCATTTTCATTTAATAAACATTAAACATGACAAATATTATTGAAAATCTTTCCATTTGTTTGAGAACATAAACATCTACTCCTCTACCCAGTGACTTCATACTCACAAATGTTGCTTCATGTTGCTTTCTGAACTCAAGAACTGGAATGACTTTGTATCTCTCAGTTGAGAAGAAAGAAAGGGGAAAATGTCAGAAAATACTGTATTTAAGTTCACTTAAAAAAAGAAGGAAAAAAGGAATGTGACTCCTTGTAATTAATTGGTAGTATTTATTAGATAGAAACTAGATTTAAAAAAAAAAGAAGTAAAACAAGAACTTCACACCTGAACAAAAAAGCCTCTGTTATTCAGGAATATGGGACTCATTTTCAGTTTTGAGTTTCCACAACTAAGGCCAAGTTTGCTTCCCTTGCTTGTGCAATGAAGTACTGTTGACTTTGGTGACCTCCTTATGTGAAGGAAGTAAAGGAGAATTTAACAATTCCCATGGATGTTGCTGGGGAAGTTCAACTTATGCCATGGATAACTCAGACAATCATTGTTCTGACGGAGATTATGTTAACAATATTATCTCAAGACTCGTTGTTCCACTGTATTATGTACACAAAGGCTTTCTTTTAACATTATCGTAAGCTATCTACCACTCTCATGTGCCAATGAATCTTTGATGAAATATTGAGGAACAAGAAAATCCCTCTCCCTTCTTCTACCTGCGTTCTAACTTCATTGTTGACTTTCATTATGGTAGTACACTTACTGAGATATTAACCTTTCTGCCTTTTAGGTTGTAAAGCATTGGAATATTCATGCAGCTGCCAAGGGAATATGTCTACACCCATGCACTATCAGTTGCACTGGGGTAATTCTTGGTACCACCTTTTGGAGATATCCGTACTGCAGCATTTGAAAAGCAATGGGATCAGCTTCTCATTTCATTTTATGCTTTCACAAAGCATCTCAAGTTGCTGCCCTGACATGTCTGAGTGAAGCAGGAGGCCTCCTGCCAGTAAGCTACCCGGAGGTATGCAGCACCCGCCGCTCCCAGCTCTGGGGCCGCAGTTACACAGGCGGATAGCCGGCTGCTGCCAGCACTGTGCACACCTCCCAGAGCATAAGGACCAATGTGGGGACAAGAGAGGAGAAACCAGCCACTATTTGCTTCTACAATAAATTCATACGTACAAAAATAAGGAATAAGTGGGAAAAAAAAAAAAGACTTTAATATGAACAGACACATCTTAGAGTCCCTTTTAAATAAAAATCCCACTCAAATCAGCATTGAGCAACCAAACAGATATCTGCATAAATAAGAACAGTTCTGTTTAATCACATGGTCCCAGTCCTGGTCACACCAAAGCTAATGGCTGAGAGTAGTAGTAACTATGTCAGCAGTATTCCTGAAAATAAGTGAGTATAATTTTCCAATATAATGGTTGTGCTATAACCAATCAAACACAAAAAAAAAAAAGAAAGCTAAGCCACACATACTTTATAATACTTAGATGTTACATGAAGAGAAGTTACATGATACTGAACTATGAAAATAGTGTCACGGAAACAAAACTCAAAGTTTTGCTACATTTACTAGAGCGATATGCGGCATCATATATATCTATTTTTATTGTGTAGTTCCACAGCCAAAAAGTAACCTGAGGAGGATTCATACCACATAGTTCAAATGAAATATGAGCACAAGTCTAGGTAATATCCACCTTTCTACTCCATGAAGAAGAGAAATTCTGGGATTCCCAAAGGTTTTTGAGCTTTGCTTGCAAGCTCAAAGTCCAAAGCAAATTACACTCCCAGAAAACACTCACAGCAAAGGCCAGGCAGTCTGGCCTGATGCCATTCCATCACAGTTTCAGATATATGGCAGTGTCATGACTGTGGCTGAGTATGCCATACATTATCCACTGAGGGTATCAAAGAGAGAAGAGGGGGCAGGCTTGTCACAAGAAGAAAAGAGGGGATTTGATAAGTTTGGGGAGGAGAGGAAAATGATTCTTCAGAGAAGAAGAGATCAGGGTTCACCTATCATCAATCCATCAGAAACACAGCCAGCTCCTTGTACCAACAACATGATACTATATGGGCATAGTCTGCTGTTACAGTGCTATTGGTACATAATGCATGGCACCAGCAACACAGTGCACCTGACTGGCTTCATAATGTGTCCATAGGCTGCTCTCTGTGTCAGGCATGAACTGCATTTTAAAGTAGTTCACCAAAAATATCAACAGCCCAACATGGTTGTTCTTTTATGCACATTTCCATTAGATGTGGCATACACGTCAGCTGGGTTATTTTACTTCTGCTTCTTGGCTTAAGTCCTTGCTCTACAATCCACTCAATAGCTTAATTGCTGGCTTTCCCAGTTAACCGAGGGAAAAATGCAAGAATTGCCATTCCACGTTTTCATCAGGAGATGCTCCTGTTTAACTCAGGATTTACTTAGAGCCACTGGCGCTGCTTCTGCAGGGACCAGCAGCACCTAAACCATCAGGCAAGGTGGTCATCGTATCAGAAACAAAGTCATCTTTCCCTTTGAGCTGCCTATACCTCCCAAGAACTTCATCCTCTGATGAAGTGAAACTTAGCATCCAATGCTAAGACTTCTGATAATCTTTTCTCTGTCATAAACTAACCAAGCTACTACATAATTTCTGACTGCATGAATCTATCAGGACACAATTCAAAATGATGGATTTACAGTAGTTCGTGGATTACCATCCATCAAGCTGAGCAGTGGTTCCCAGTTCTGTTCATGATCTTAGCCAACATCAATTCCTAGCTGAGATACTTTTACTTAAACCCCTTTTGCATTCTAATAAATAAAGAAAGAAAGAAAACCTGCTTAAAGATGTTATAATTAAGCTCCCCCTCAACATATTTAAAGCATACTAGTGGATAATCTTGAACTACTTAACTGGCACCATCAGTTCAAACTATCACCTATTGTGTGGTTTAGCATGCATATCCCATATCCCTCCAAAGCTTTTAACCTTTTACTAGTTATTATTTTAGAGGAATGTGATACATAAATTTAAACATGTCAGACACACTGTTCAACACTTCTAATGATCTATTACCCTCATATTACTGAAGTCCCTGAGGAAGTTTGGCAGACGTCATTCAATCATCAAGCTATCATTACTATGTTCTAGCTTTAATCTAAAGTGCCTAAGAGCTTCGTGCTTCTTAATTCATATTCCATCACTGTAAGGGGAAAAAGAATAAACGGTGGGGAGGAATGAGCAGAAATACATAGTTCACCTTAGCTGGCCTACAGTTTGTCATGTTTGGAGAATAGATTTTGGTTTTCCAAAATAGATTACTTGCTCTCATGATAGCTATAAATGTATTTCCCCTAAAGTTCCAGAGATATCTGAATAATCTACTTAATATACATCTGGATCATATTAGAGGAAAAGTAACAGGCTACAGTAACACAAAACACTTTGGAAAAGAAGAGTTATTGATTCAGCTCTTCCTAATATAGGAAAAGAAGCACAAAGACAACAGTTTGTACACAAACGCATTGTTCTTCATGACTCTGCTTCACAGTACCACTGCATTGTTAGTACCTCAGTTTCTGGTTGTCACTCTCTGGCAATTACTACTTAGTTGATTAAGTAGCAGTATGATTTTATGATTACCTCACTGTTTGGGTTCTTTGCTGCATCCACTGAAGACAAGATTCCGGCTATTTATTGTGGGCAACAATAACTCGAAGAGTCATTCAGGATATCAATCCAGAGAACGGCCTACACTCTTCAGTATAGTATCCTTCCTATTCTAAGACTTATAACATGCCTTCTCTCTGTACTAAGCAGACTAGTAACCCCTATCTTTCTTTAAAGTTTGCTTTCTAAATTTCCAATTATTTCTGTTGATTTTTCCCAATTCAGTCAGTGCACGTCCTCTTGCAATGTGGTAAACAAGACTAGACACCATCTTCTTGGATGCCTTGCCAGCACTGAGTGGAAGGACCACTTCACAAGTTTCAGACACAGCATTCTCATTCATCACATCCAGTAGGACGCCTGTTTTTCCAAAACAGAGCAATAATGCTGGCAAGTTTTTAGATGGCAATCCCATATGATGTCCCTAAACTCTTTTTCTGGAAAATGGCTTTTTAGCTTGTTTTTAATCCTATTCTGATCAATTTGATAGCTCTTCCTCAAGTAAAGTACTCTGCTTGTGTTCTCATTCAATCATACCTTATTCACATCAGACCATTTCTGCAACGGTGAAGATCACTTTGAACTCTGAGCCTTTCCTCTCAACTTGGTATCAGCTGGCTTTCTTGTCTTGAGTGTTAAGCTAATCCTATCTAACACCCTTCAGATTCAACAGATGTTGCCTGTCCTATCACCCTGAAAATACTGAAAAGGCTTCTGTAAAATTCCGTCTGAAACTTGTCTTAGGTTGAAACTCCGTACAAAGGCAGTGTATTGCTTAAATATTTCTGTGTATAGATTTTCTTTAAGATAATATAACCTCTTCAGCAAATCCTCTTCAAACCTACACCCTTGCCTAATCACAAATGAGTCAGGATGCCAGTTAGTCAACCAAAAAACAGATTCTGGCAAAAAGAGACAGGATTTATTTTTTTCTGGATGGAGAACATTCCTATGCAGGGTAGAAAGCTAAGTCAACAGAAGAGTACAAAAGCCCAGCTCTTGCCCACAACTATCCTTTAAATACAGACAATTGACAGCGGGGTGTGATTCTCAGGAACGGCCCAGTGGTTTTGGCTCCTGTCCGAGCCCAAGGAGGTACAAACAGTGGTCATGCACCCTGACTTCCAGAACAGCATACACACAGGCAGTGCTTCACAGATCCTCCCTTGCCACCATCAGTTCCTTTCAAACAACTGTCTCAGTCTGCTCTTGTAACAGGTACAATGAGAGGTCTTGAGGCACATAGACTAATAACCCAAAAATAATGTGCTCAGAGTTTGAGATCTCTTCCCACGCTCACTGGAAATAATGGTATTGCTCCCACTGAGACCTGAGAGGCAAGTTCACAGGGCCTTGTAAAGTTAGCTTTGATTTTTAAATTTCATTCTAAATGGAAAGAGTAAGGTTGGCGGTGTGTTAAAGACCAGGTCTAACTCCACTTGCAGCAATTAGAAAGGGCAGGCTGCAAGGGAAAGGGAGCAAAATCCAAGTGCAAGCTGCTCTCTAGTAGAAAACTATACAAGTCATGAGGGTCTTTGGGTGTCTAATGGTTTCCAGTACTTTCTATAGTGATTTAATTAATTGGAAAGTAAAGAAAATGAAGAACCATTATTTGAATTGCTGAAAAAAAGAAAGTAAAAAAGAATTTAAGAGAATGGTTTGGGTGTTTTTTCTCTTAAAGTTGATGAGCCTGAGTAAGGCAGAGTCTTAAGTTTGCTTTTGACATTCAGCCCTTTCAAGTTGTTTTTTATTGCATTTGGATCTTGAAACCAATTAGAATGTATTACAGCATTAGATTATTGGGAGCTGAAACCTATCTAGGACCATAGAGAATTTATCCACACAGAGTGTAATTTTACCGTAATTTACGTTTGACTGCAATACTTCCTATATGTCCCTTCATATGTCATGTTACTTTTGTCTGCTTTCATACCATAAGTTCCTTAGGATGAAGACATTCTTTACTTTTGCCTTATGCGGTGCCAAATACATTGCCAGTACTTAAAATAAATAGCAGCAATACAAGCTCATTATCATGCAATTTAAGCCCTGGCAGTCCATACTTGACCCAGGAAAGCCAGTTTTTTTCTGACACTATCTGTGCTATCTGGGGAGGGACAGTGCTAATACCTTCCATGTGTGTTAAAACAGCCTTCGCTAAGAAGGTTTTCATGCTGGCTCTGACTCTGATTTCACATACCCCTTTCCACACTGATGTAACTGTTGTCTTCAGTACAGTTGCACTTCACATAGGGCCTTCTCCAAGAGATTCTCCATGAGGAAGAGGAGAAAATTGGAACTGTTTTTTCTTAAGCCAATGCGTACAAACCTTGCAAGACTTTATTTTTTATATATTTTAATAATAGGCATCACAGTTTTGAGATTACTTTCCAAACACCGGCTCCCTATTTCGCTTGGGGCCAGAGGGGATTTGCCTTTTTTTTCTTTTATTATTCCACCTCCCATCCAATACATAGGCAATTTAGGCAAAATTTGCCTTTGTGGTATTTTATCTAAACAACCGGAAGTGGGTCTGTGCTGTTTGGATTGTGTCGGAGCACAATCTTGTTTGCAAGAAAACAGGCTTCACAGTGCTTTGGGTGTCCTGCAGCCACAGACTCCTTGTACAGCAAATCACATAAAAGACCCGATCATCACGCTACACACATCCGTGTGCCACAAGACCTCTGGTATTCTCAGTGAAAAGCAGAGGCAATGAAAAGAGATTCAAATACAACAATCTGGCAAGCCAGAAGAAATTTGTCTCCTGCATCTCTCACTATATGCACATATGTCTACAGACATAACATATACAGACATGTGCCTGCAGACCGATGTTCCTTCTATAAGTAAATGAATATGGATGACAAATACAAACAGATTTCCAACTCTGCATTCTGAAATGGTCCATATTACCTTGTAGAGTGGCAATGTATTATTTACTAGTAATATAAAATGATACATGCTCACATGGAAAGCTTCTCCTGGAGTTGGTTGTATGCATTACCTCACTTGTGGCCACATGTGAATGTTATTTGTGTATGTACTCTGAAACAAAATAAGGGGGGTAGACAAAGAGATATTCCTCCCACACCCTGCATGCCAGAATCTCGTTTCCTATCCTCAGCTGGTGCTCAAGAGTCTGACTCCAGCAATAACAGTCTCCCACTGAGATTAAAGCACTGGCAAACACAGCTTATCTTGGTTAATGTATACTTAAGTTTTGTGTGTATTATACATACATATATTTACATATATAGGCACACACACATATGTATATATTTATAGCTATCTCTCTCTACTGATACACGTATTGTGTTTACACACTTTTATAAATATGATATGTAACAAATCTTTTGTGGAGAGGAAACAGTCCCCGGGTGGGAATATACTAGTAAATTTGAGTCCAAGTCAATATGAAATTGGACTTCAGCAGCTGCCCCCCGCCTCCTCTGCAGCTAGAGGGACACAAACACTGCCCAAAATCCCTGGCTCCTTCCCACAGAGGATGCTGGGCTCAGCTCCTGTTGCAGTGCTGTGGCTTCCACCTGGCTGATCCTGGCTGCTCTTGCTAGTACTGTTCGTTCCTCCACCTCGCGTGAACTGTACTGTACTGTGAGCCCAAAAAGCTCACAGACCTACGTCAGCCAAAGCAACAGTCCACATTTTTGTGAGGTGATCAATCAGCTGTGTCTGAGGCATGCAGGAAAGACCATGAAAATGTTGCAGGTTGACTCTTTTGTTCAGCATTTCTTGAGACATTGCAATATTTACCAAATTTCCCCGTGGGAACAATCATATTGGTGGATGTGGTTCACAAGACAACCTGTTTTAAGTTTAAATTTGTCTGGGCAGACACATTTAGAAAGGGAAAAGAACAAAGAAAGGGATCCAAATGTTGTGGATCATAAACAAACACTTTTGTGGGCTGAGACCAGTAGAAGGGCTAGTGGGACACTATCAGCTCTTACCTGTACCATTGTTAAGCAATAATAAACCTCCCCCCCAAAAAAGCATAAAAGGCTCTTTCTAGGAAATGAAAACTCATTAGCAGGGTGACCGTACAGAAATAGATGCACATATGCAATCACGTAGGTATAGCTGCCAGCCGTGAAGGGTTTATATTTCAGATTTGTGTGACATCTGTTGATTACCAGAGCAAATTAGTTTCACCTGAAAACTAAATGGATCCATACAATGCAGGCACGCTGGTGCTTAGAAGACACAAACAAACCAGAAGCCTTCCTACAAGGGAAATGCTAAAACTGCCAATTCTTACTATTGCATCATTTTGGCACAGAAAAGGGGAAGGACGGGATGTACATAAACAAAAGCTGTTATTTTAAATCTACCAAAAAACTCATGTGTAAATATACAACAGTGAGTCAGAAAAGTGAGAAGTAGGTGGAGTTTGATCATGTCCTGTTTTAGGTGGATACAAATGACATGGAAGTAGGGAAGTTAAGCCTATAAGTGCCTGAAATTCCAAGACTGAGTTGCAGACACATAAAGAAGTGATCCAAAGAAACCATGCAAGAAAACCTGATGGAAAGAGAAACACCACAGAGCAAGCGTAATTCTCTGCTGGGATCAGCAAATGTAGAAAAGTTGTGAAGGACACAAAAATGGAAATATTGTGGAAAGGTACTGATAAAAGAATGATGGGGTTATAGTGAACAACTGCTGTTTAAAGTCAACAATGCAAGTCATTAAAACAGCTGAGGTTCCTCTGACTTTGCAAAACGTAATGTAAATGGGATTGTCTGAGGGTAAATTGGACATGAAACACTTTTATGAAACAAAACCATCCATTTTTTTTTGTAGGTCAAATACTTACATATGCATAACAATTTCAGTAGGAGGCAGACACATAATTGGAGAGTATATAAAATGAACAGCACGAAATGCACCAGCATAATACAGCAAAGGCAAAGGAGGGGAACCCCAAGTCCAAGCCCAAATCTATCAGTCTCTTGAAACGGTTTCTCCTCAGCATCTGGTCACTGTGCTTCCAGTTTCTTTAGATGCTGCCTAAAGTCCAGCTGCTAAGTGAGGCATTGCTCCACTCAAACATCCCTTCCACCCTGGCACGTTCACTTCAGTGGATGTGCGCTCGCTTAAGCACAGACCAAAGGCTGCTGCTGCATATGGGAATGAAACCCGTGTTTTCACACTGATCCTCACTGCCCATGAAAATCTCTGATTCCAAAACCTCCTGCCCCTTAATATCTTCCACAGAATTTTTATGTCTTTGAACTTGTTTCAGTTGGGCTCTGAAATTTAAACTTGGCCTGATGCAGATTACTTTCTCATGACATTTGGGGACAGACTTTCTCAGAGTGTGACCTCAGGCAACTCCTTGACTAACATGGATATTGCTGATGAGTACCAGCAGATGCCTCCCCTCTATCCAATGTCTGTTTTCTTCTGCCCTGTTGTATATCAGCTTTTCCCCATTATTTGACACAGGTGAACACCTATGACAAGGCCTTACTGCACATCCTTTTCCGGATCTACCATGCTACCATCTCAAGCCACCCACAGTGCCAGGGAGAAGGTCCTTTTAGCTGTAAGACGCAGTTCTGATCCACCTTGCCCCTTACAATCCCCACAGTTCTTCCATCCTCCTAGATGCCCACAGCCTACTTGGTGCTCAGCAAAACAGATTGTGCAAAGAAGTACTGCTGCATTAGCCTACAAAGTCTTCTCTTTGCACAGCTTTTCACAAAGTTTCTTTAACGTCCCAATCCTTCAAAAGAGAAAGAGAAGCTGCAGAGGAGAAAGGCCACATGGTACTTAAAATCCTGGCAAAGATAAGTGAAAGATGAATGGCATACACATGCGCAAGCTCAATGGCAAACAGGGCACTTAGAGGCGGGCAGGTTTGGTTGTGCTTCCCAAAGGCTGCAGGTGCATTAAGCACAACACTCACAGTTGACCTCACTTGGATCCATATTTATCAGCACCCCACTATTCAAGTAAAGGATAGCTTTAACTTTAGTTGTTGAGGGTCATTCTGCCCCCTGCACAGTACTTCACTCCAACACTGAAAATGTGGAAAGATGCCTCTCAAACACTGCCATTTTAAACTGACGACTTGATTAACTTATTTCAGTCTGAAAAATGGAAATCTGACAGTATTAGCACATTTGTGAAATTAATTGGATAAAAGCAGCAAGGGCCAGCAAGGATGGAAATGGCCTACCCTTTTTAATAAATCTTAGTGACAAAAGCAGAATGTGTGAAAGGTGTGTAATGCTGCTCCTTTGGTGCGTGCAGCTAAACCATATGGGAGGCAACTTTCAGTTTTACAGTGGGCTTTGTGCCACCAGAGATATGACGGGAGGGAGTGGGAGTGAGAAATGAAGCTTAGCTAACTAATGAGTTGGGGCTATCCGCTGTTTTTGGCTGAAGAGCTGTTGCGTGGTTAAATATAGCAGTTATTCTCCTGGCAGTGCAGAAACAAACACCTCATGAAATGAATTAGTGACATTCCTATGGTTTGATTTCTCATGATCTGTAAAATTTTAAAACTGATCCTAATTCCCAGATCTTAGTTTTTGTGCCAGATTCACCAGACAGGAAAATATTAATCTGCTGGGATTTCTCAAGGAATTTTCTGCATCTAGGGATGCTGCGAATATGTTCCTCTAGAATCAAAAATAGCAACACTGTTCTCCTCCTTGCCCTCAAAATCACTTTTAACCTCTGCAGGTCTATAGTGCCTGTACCACTTACTCTACAATGACTCCTGAAGGACAAAACTGGAGTTAAAGCTATTCCAGCCCCTTCCTTTAAACCAAACATACACAAACCCTATTGCTCTCTGTTCTTCTCTCAAGGCTGATGACAACCTTCCCTTACTGCAAGATCTTCTTGGTCCTCAGTCCACAGGGTTGGAAAAAACTCATCTCTGCAGAATACAAGCACTGCAACCTCATGGAGACTGACTGAGTCCTGCTTGGGATTTTGTGTCACTCCTTCTTCCCTGGGTATGCCTGGCTCCAAGGATGAATCAGAACATGTAGCGAGAGCGTGCAGCTCAGCGTGCATCTCTGCAGGCCAGGAGTGGAAGGAAGGTGCGCCCAGGACACAAAAGACAAGGTGAATGCAATACAACATTCTGAATATTGGAGAGTCGGACTGATTCCCATGCTCAGAACCTGCTTCAGAAAGAGTGAAAAGCAAACATCTAAGTCTCTGGAACTACGGCAATTTTTACCATCCTATAGCTACTTGAGATCCCAAATACATACAGTAAGGATTTTTTTTTAATGTATATATAAATAAATATGGAAGAGATGGATGCCTGAACTCTTGCAATGAGAACACATCCAATAAAACCAAGTGACACTAACATCAGTGCAACTGGGAGGAGGTGTTTCTCAATACGGTTCATGAATATTGCTCAGCTTGGATATTCTCCAGGAAAAGAAGCTCCGAACGGTCTATGTCAATAAAACTGTATCCCAAATCCTTATATCTGCCTGCAGATATAAACTGAAATGGAAAACAACAAAAATCAAGAAAGGTACAACAATTAATACCAGGTAAGGTTTCAGCTCTCAGATATCTTTCAACTTGATTGCACCTTGCATATTTATGCCTAGGATGATACTCTAATGCTGCTGTCCACATAATATTGAGAATTTACACAGAGTGGTAGTCAGGCTGACTTAGGTTGAATAAGTCTCTTCTGAAAACACAAAATAATACAAAAAAGCAGTTAAAGACAAATCCTGATAACAAGGTTTTGCCTCCTCAAGGCAGACATGATGTTATAAATGTAAAATTTCCAAGTTTTGTGGGGTGTGGGGGATTCCTTAAAACTGACGCATCCCTTCCCTTGGGCATTGTCAAATCTCAAACTGAACTGGAAAGCCAACACTACTCTTCCAACACTAGACAGACTCAAATGAGAGAAGATTCTGCTGGAAACATCAGTGTGAAGTCGTGCCAAGAAAGTGTGTTTTCTCAGCAAGAAATGACACTCTCTATTTGCTTCGTCCCAGACAAATAAACAAATTATTGACTCCATTATTTTGCATTTTGGACATGGCACCAATCACAGTGTTGACAATGAAACTCCATTACACTTTGTAGCTTTTAGCTTGGGGTCAAGCTCAGGAGGCCCATGAAATGCATAATAAATACTCAGAAGCTGTAGAGGGAATTCAGCACAACAAATACCTGGAGCAAAGATTATAATCTGTTTCCCCTGCACAGAGTCAACAAGACTAAAGACTGCCCACTTGATTGTGTCTCTTTCCTCAGGGCGAGTCAGAGCTGCAAGTCAAAGCCACTTGCTGGACAGAAAACATAAGGACAGAGAAAAAATAGCCTCAATTTGCAGTCTGGATGAGTCGTGTCTGGTGGCAGATGTGGTTGGCTGGTGGTGTACGGCATTTCTTACCGTCTGACTTTGCTTATGTCAAGGCTAAGATCCCAGGGTCTGGACCTCTTTCTGCACAAGTCAAATTATGTTTAACCACACAGCCATACTGCCCCATCTGTGACCTCTTCTCCTACATCCGGAAGGACCCGCCCTCTCTGTAAAGACAGTTAATTGCATAGCCATGATAATTTAGCCTGAAGACTGCTAGTAAGTAGAGGCTATCAATTGTGTTGAAGTATGACTGCTGCTTTTTGTGTTCCAGATTCCTATCCACCAAGGATTTCCTAATGCTGTTGGACTCCAGCCCATATATGCAAAGACAATTTGAAGTGTTAAATGAGATGCTTGAATTGAATTGCAGCTCTTGCTATGGCCAATGCAGATTATTCCCACTGAGGAAACCACCTCCTTTCTTAATTGCAGGGAGGTGTTTCACATGCTCATTTTACAGCCAATGTTTGCATCCCGCACAGAGATAGCTGTGAACTTACCAACGTAAAGTAAGAATTAAATGCTTACAAGGTTGCAGAGAGCACAGTAACCTCATAAAAACGTGTTTAAGAAGTCAAGCATAATGTATGTCATGTTACACCAGTCCTAGATCAAGAGTTTGAACACACAGAGAACTTTGAAGTCACTGAAAGCTTCCTAAGTTGAAGATCTGGCTGAAGCAGTAATTATTGTTTTACTTTCCCAAAGAACATTTTATTTTGGAGAAATAATATCCCTTTCACCTCAAAACACAAATAACTGGGACACTGAAAAACTTCAATCATTTAACTCTGAAAACGTACAATGACTCCCTTCTGCTTGTTTGCACAGATGTCACATTTCTCCAGCCCAAGGTCAGAATTGCTACAGAGTACATGGATGAATTTGTACTTGTACTTTTCCATGTCACATAAGTAGGGTTTGTTATTCTCAACTCATCGTACCCCTAAATAAACCATCAGCGTTTTATTCAGTTTATTCAGGAAACTGAATAGGGCAATCAACAGTAAACACCACTTAGCTGCCACCTTGGCCACTGCTGAAGATAGTCATGCTTGGGCAAGGTTACTTGCAGTAAATACACTGTTTTTCCTTTATCATGTCAACAGCGCTGGCCAGGCAGTACTAACTGATTCGGAGAACCAAGGTCATTTCTGGCATGCTTATATCATGAGCCTCTGAGCGGGGTGAGATCGATGAAATAAAATCCTTGCTTTCTCAAGGGTGAGGATTTACAGCTAAAGCAAGCCTTCCCTCAGTGTCTCTGCCTTTCCACTGATCCCAGCTGAGGGGGAGTATTTGTACCATAACCCTGTTGAACTTCAGACCTTTCCATAGCGCTCCAGCTTTGTCTGCAAGCATTTAAACCTTGTGGGCCAAGACACCAGCTGTCCCTTGCTTCCTCTGCACTAAACTTGGACGGGAGGCCTAGCTGATAAATCCCCCATGAAACAGCCCTCAAGATCACAGGGATCTGTGTGCAGTGACAGTGGCAAAGGTTTACAAACTGATCGGACAAGACAGTGTGGGGGACAATTCCAAAAACTGCCTTAACAGAAAAAAGGAGACTATAATTCCTACTCCCTCCTGCCTCTCAGTCACCCCACTGACAACCCTTACTGTAGGGCATAAAGCTTTCTGATGGGAGCGTTTGCCTTCCAAAAATAGAATTCCTGTTGTGACAATACACCATGCAGATGAAACATGGGTTACAATGAAGACCACATCTGTCATTTAAAGTGTGTGCCTGACTGGAATCATCTCCACATTTGACCACTTCAGTTGCTGTATGCTGCACTGTACTCTATCACAGGCACCAGCACCATAATACATTAAAATGAATTCCATCTCAAGAACCAGTGACCTCATTTGTTTTATATTTGAAGTGTTAAGAGATTTGTTTCACGGGCCACAGCTTACAATTGTATCAGTTCAACATAATTTTCTAAGAGGAGGTACACCATTGGGAAGGCTACTTCTTCCCATTTTCCATTAACAACTGTTCCCAAGGTTCTCATTTCACTAACCTTTGAGTACACTTCCTTGGCAAATGGCTACAAGCAGGAAGGGGAAAATAACGGTATGTACTTGACTCAAATATGCCAAAACCCAAATATCTTTGCAGACAGGTTGTAACTCATAGCATCATCAAACATTCCCTAGATCTGTTCTGCTACAACACAGATCCCAATTACTTTGTTATTTTTGGGAAGAACACCAAGGAAACCAATGCAATAAAAAATAATAGTATTAACAACTATGATATATTCACCACTTATAATTATCTAATGCAACTTATCGTTTCTGTTGCTGAAGTTGTCACTGCTTAGCATCTTTTTTAGCATTTCCCTCACTAGCAAATACCCATAAACAGAGGTATTTATTGAAATAGTGTTCCCTATTAAAATTCCTGCATAAAAATTCTATGGTTTCCTACACTAACAATAGCTAGCACTTTGTTTTACAGAAGTGCTAGGATAACGCTCTGGGCAACTACTCAGTAGTATGAGAGTCCAGGAGTGTTAACCTACAGCACAGAATCAGAAAAGCTGTAAGTATACCCTATTTCACTATTGAATTAAAAGAATGGAAAACATCCAAACATCTGTGCTGCTTCAGATACCCTTCCACAAATACAGACAAGACCTTTAAAGATGGGTAAAGTAACTATATCAGAAATAGAGAGGTAATGAAAAATATTCATACTGTTGGTGATTCTGGCAGGAGAAAAATATTCCTTCAATAGAGAATAAACAATGTTGATTTTCTATCTATGTAGTGAACAGCAGGTTTTTATAGGTGCTTTCAGTCTTCAGTCTATGGAAAACATGTGCAATAACTTACCAAGCAAATCTGAGAAGGTACTGATTTGTCTGTGGTTTTGTCGTTTTCTGTTTTGTAACCTTGTCCCTCACCATGCATAAGAAACTATACACAGATTTTTTAGCTCATTAAAGAATGTAAGAAACGCTTTCTGAAAGATGCCAGCTCAGTCCTCACGAATCCCTTTTTCCCTCTTTTATGATTCCTCCGCCGTCCAGCTGGCTACAAAGCATTCTGCACAGCAGTCCCTCCAGTTGGTGTTTGCTTCATGACAGAGCTGCAAATGGATGACAACTCCCAGTAGACACCGAGCACTGTTTAAATGGGGTTTAAACAGAGAAGAGAGAAAGCACATGTATGTGCACAGCACATGCGTCTTATCAAGAATGAACACCAAATCAAGTTCTGTTTCAGTGTTACCAATATCTGCGGATCAAAAGTATTGGACTCACTCCTTCATTTTTGCCTGGTAAGCACAAGGTAGGATTCTTGAGGATTTTTAAAAGACATCTTCTTGTCTATGATCTAAAGTTCTGTTTTGCAGAAAGATTGAGAAGAAGCTTGTGTTCAGCTAGCTTGGCAGCAGAAGCTGAGAGAGCAGTAGGTGCTGGTGATCAGTGGGACTCGGGGTAGGGGCAGGCAGAAATAGGGTAAGTGCAAAAGAGTCAGGGAATGCCCAAGCAATCCTGGATTTGGGGAATTTCAGTCTTGGGGCAAGGGTCTCATATTTCTTTAAAATAAACAAGCAAACTCAAACAAATAAAAGCTGCGCAAAAATGAAATGAATAAATACATTTTAAAAGGTAGAAATGAGTGATAACAGGCAATTGTGGGGAAAGAAGGAAAATATCGGAATAATTAATGGTCATATGGTAAAACGGTGATTAGATGATCACAGTACAGTGAGTTAAAGTGGAAAGGCAGGGAAAGAAATCAATATCAAGACAGTGTATCTCAATAGAGATGTATAGTCACTCTGCAGAAGAACATGTTGACAAGAAACAGGTCAGGAGATGAGGCTCATCCCTGCAAAAATACTGCATGCTCTCCACAAGCCATGCACCAGTAGCAGAATTAAGATGATACCTGATGCTTTGCTCAAGTAATTTAGTAATATTAAATTATTATTATGACCCCCTACTGTAAGGCACATTGCAATGTAGAGGTAGCATAACAAGTTCACCGCATAAATGAAAATGTGTTCTCAAACCCCACAGAAAAGTTTCAGTTTCTAGCATCAGAAAGCATAGATAATTGAATACAGGGGTAACAGCACAGAATCACAGAGAGGCTTGGGCTGGAAGGGATCTCAAACCCAACACAGTTCCAGCCACCCCTGCCATGGGTAGGGCAGCCCTCCACCAGCTCAGGCTGCCCAGGACCCCATCCAACCTGGCCTTGAGCACCTCCAGGGTTGGGGCACCCACTGCTTCTCTGGGCAGCCTGTGCCAGCACCTCACCACCCTCTGAGTAAAGAATTTCGTCTTAGTATCTTATGTAAATCTCCCCTCTTTTAGTTTAAAACTGTTCCCCCTTGTCCTATCACTATCTGCCCGTGTAAAAAGTCAGTCTCACTCTTGATTCTAAGCTCCTTTTAAGTACTGGAAGGCCACAATGAGGTCTCCCTGGAGCCTTCTCTTCTGCCTCCAGGAACGTTTGTGAAGATCCCTTGCAACTGCCAAAAATACACACCGGTTTGACATTTATAGTAACACAGTTACTAGTATAACACTCATATGATATAGCCAACAAGCCACTATGTCATAACATTTTTTCCCTATTTCAGGTTATATTTGTAAAATTTGGCTAATGAGCCAATAGAGGAGATCATGGCCTTATGTCAAAAACTCTCATTTTCTTTGGATCTTCTTTAAACTGCAGGCACAGACACGAGACCTTAATAAAAGTGTGTCAGCACAAATACGTGAGTTTACAACTGCAGACCATTAATTTGAAATGCTAATACAAAGAAAGAAGGGCTTAGCATTTCAGAGCAGGCTTCCACTGATTCACCAAAGAGTGGAAAGTACTAATGAAAAGAGAGTAAAACATTTGAAAATGGTATCCAAGGAGTTTTCAGTAAGACAATGAGCTCCTGGAGTCTAAAGACTCTGAAATGCTGTCTGTTATCCAGCCAGTGAACCAGGTTTGCTTACTTCAGCTGTTGCATGCAGATGGAAATCTGCATTTATGGGTCAGAAGCTTAACAGGTGTAATAAGTAGGTTTCCAAAGACATTCCTCTAAACTAAAGCAAGATATATCCGTGATCATTACAAGTCCCTAAAGACCTCTGCCATCAACAAGCATCTTCCTGCTCTGCTTCTGCTGAAACTCTGGACCAAAAGACCTTCTCCTGCCCAAAGAGTTCATAATCTGAGGCCATGCTGCACATTGCTGAGCTAGCCAATAACACCAAGCCTTACTGCTACTGTGACAAACATAGCATTTCAGATGAGCTAATTTAACCTGCTTGCTTTCTTTACTCAACACAGCTCATTAGCTCAAGCAGCATGCATGCACTCTTAGGATTTGAAGCAGGGCACAACAAAGATAGAGATATAGGACACTAAGAGGATACAACAACACAAACCAATAGTGCTCACCATGATGCACATATTAGTAGTATAATGATTTTTGTGGACATCAAAGAAAAGAGATTTCAGGAGGGATTTGAGAGTACATCACGAGGAATTTGTCTGGGATGTTTTGGAGAAGGGGTGAAAAAGAACCAGTGAAATAGAAGAATGCTTGTAAGCTGCCCCTCCCCAAGGCATCACCTTATTAGGCAAAAGTACAATGAATTTGGGGGATGAGAATAGACAATATCTGGGAGATGAGCAAACAATTTTGTCAGCGTGCCTGGAATTTAGCTTAGCCATCTCTACATCTATGCTTACAGCCATGTGAACATGCAAGGTCACTTACTACCATGATATTCAATGCAGTCATTTTAGTTCAGGTCTGTGTGAGTTCTATCAGGCTTGAGGCCTTATATTTAAAGCAGCTGAAACATATTCAATTTGACAGAAAAGCAACACAGGAAGAGTCTATCAAAAAAAGCATATTAGTTCTTTTCACAGTGTGAGGCTTAACAAGTGTTACAAGTACAAGTGTTTCTGGAAATGTTTAATAGAACAAATGTCTATTAAAAAAAAGGAAGACAAAAACACAGGCACAGCTGATGTAAATGTCTTTTTTTTTTTTCCTGTTTAATAATCATTTTTATATTGCCTAAATCCCTAAAGTCAGTGTCTGGACTCTGTCTGGAGTCTTCCCAAAAATCACTGCTTGTCAACACCCCTTCCACAGAAATGAGTCTGTTTACCTCCACCAGTGCACTGTCAAATTGTCTCAACCCATTTACATTACAGTCCAAATTGGTATTCTTACAGAAAACTCTAACCCTCCCTTTTCTTATCCAGCTCTTTCTCTAATATGACTATAGCCCACATTACAATAATTTATATCAAATGAATGCCTGTTTTCAACGTGCACCTCTACAGAGATCACCATAACCATTTAGACGGTACTGATTTGGAGGAGGTCAAGATTTGGCCAGTTGGTAACAGTGAATGAAAGGGAAACATAAAAAAATTAATTGGGTATTCACACATTTGCAATCCTGAACTTAAATGGATATTTTCCCACATAGGAACTTGCTAAAAAGTTCCTTCCTCTGTTTCAACAATGCCTTTAAGGCTTTTGGAAGAGAGACACAGGTATGATAACGTTTGCCAAAGTGTGCCAATGTCCGGAACTGTCTTTGCCTGATTACACAGGACCTCTGAGAAAGTCTTCACATCACCGAATGTCTGAGAGTGTACTCAGTATCTTGTGAAGTTTTCTTCATAGACAACTGCAAACAGCACTGGCATTAAAAGAACAGCATTGGAAGACCTGACGGACAATTTCCTGAAGCTTCACAGATTAAATGCCGTTCAGCAACAAGGGGAGAACTGACAGACAAACTAAGGGTGTATTTACTTCTAATGTATTTAGCTTGTTCTGTCACTAGCAGTCACAGGCAATCTGACCACTGGCCATACTTGTTCAGCAAACCCTTTCCACTCACCACTGTAGATGGGACAATCTTTGACAGTTCCCGTGAAAAGCGACAGTGAATCCCACTGCTTTGTCCCATCTCTACATTGTCCCTCTCACCCAAGGCCCTCGTAACTTCTATGTGAACTTATATATGGCCCTCGTAACAGAAATACGAATGGCAGATGTGCTGTTCCAGTGCTGTTGCAAAACTTTCCAGTCAGCTGTCTATGTGTTAATGTACAAAATACCCATTTGACGAATTCTGGCACATAATTGCTGATCCTTGCAAATGCCTCAGCAAGCGCATCAGCTGCCACCTCTCACACACCTGTGCATGTGGTGGGCTCTTCCCAGAGTTTTCTCCCCTGGCTCTCATTCCTAACACCTGCTTCTCCTGCAAGCAATTCCTGAGGTGCAGCAACTGCTGGATGTAGATGCTTGCGTCCAGGGTATTCTCAGTCACAGCAAGCTATAGTACCAAAGGTATCAAAGATTATTGTTCCAAGCATTAGTCTGGAGTAGGAAATCCTTCACAGAGCCATATTTTAGAACTTAATTAGGTCTTTTAAAAAAAAACAAAAAACTCCATCCAGCAGCTAAGCCAAAGTAAAACTAATTGTGGTTGCGAATACTAGAAAGCAAAAATAAGAATATTTCTTGTGAGTATTCTGGCACACAAACTGCCTGTCATCCATCACCGACTCCCTTTGGCTGTTCTTCAAGTGCACGTAAGTCTTCACTGTTGTGAATCTCTACTGTAGTGAATAATGTGCTTTCCTGCATTTTCACTCCCACGTCCACCTTTCCCTTGCTCTCTCTATGCCACACAGCTCTTGAACTATGATACAGGTGGGTGGCTTACCTTTAGGGCTAGTCAGATCCTAATCATGCCAACTTTTTGTTTACAGTCCCTGAGCTGCCTGTCTCTTTTGGATTCGCTTCATCAGTCAAGATTCATTTCGGTTTTTTAATTGAAGCTCAGGAGCCTTGCAGAAAGTCTCTGACAAACATGTGAAATGCAGAGATACCTTGCAGAGCACCTTGGGAAGGAGACAGAGAAAGAAAGGTCATGGAAAAACCTAAATACTACCTGGGATAGTCATCAGCAAGCCCTTTAAGCCAGCTATGTGCAGGATAAAAGACTGTGTTAACCATACAGCATTAGCACTACAGAAGAATTGTTTAGAGTGAGGAGTGAATGTCACAACATGTGATCAGCAGTGATGCTGCGCCGTAAGGAGAGGCCCCAAGAGGCTTTGTTTCACAGAGCAAACTTGGTCATATCACTCTCACCTGAGCTTTTCCGAAAACCTCACATTTCTTCTGTTTCCTATTTCACCTTCATAACCAACCTTTTAATCTCCCGCAA
Organism: Numida meleagris; assembly: GCF_002078875.1. Lineage (NCBI taxonomy): Eukaryota > Metazoa > Chordata > Aves > Galliformes > Numididae > Numida > Numida meleagris. The sequence continues at coordinate 64,922,615 of NC_034410.1, forward strand.
CACATGGAAAGAGAAACTAGGATCAAGAAGGAAATGCTGCCAAAGACTAGAGGTTTAGGAATTTACAACTGTTATCTAAGGAAAAACTACAGTGGGAGCCAATTGCTTTAGTCAGAAGCCTTTGTTATTGTAAAGAGGCTTTAATATACATGCTATTGCTTCCTAAATCGGAAGGTGGAAGTGTAGTATTTTATGGGTCACTCAGAAGAAAAAATAAAAACAAAAGCAATTCAACTCCTAGTCACCCAATCTGGAAATTTGTAAAACTGAAGTCTGCAAAGCACTAACTCGGTAACAGATGTAGTGAATTATAAACATGAACTTGTCACAGATTAGTGTTAAAAAAAAAAAAAAAGCAGGCAGGCATCCTATGTTAAAAAACATTTTTTTAATTTTCATTATCATTAATCCACCCTTCCCCTTACAGCTATTCAATATGAAGCATGACTATAGAGTAGTATGAGTTCAGTGGTCTGGATGAAGGGAAAAGAGTTTTCAAAAATTACTGAACAAGGTTCCAAGAAGAAAATGTCATTTAAGAAGACATTTCTGTTCAGCAGTCAAGCAATCTGTTTTGAATTTCAGTGTCTATCTGTAACACTGAGGTTTCTGTGTCATTGCGTACAGAAAGAGCTGACGAGGAATGGTGCTGTCGTACTCCGTTCCTAACCACAACCCAGTAGATAAAGTCTGAAGTCACAAGTCAGCTGTGAGCTCTACCAAGACTATTACAATGCACTGGCAATGCTGGAAGGAAGAAATTTAAATGAAGCCCGGTTAGATGTTTCAAAGGGATGAGTGACTGATCCTGTTTTATGTCATGCCAGGCAATACGAGTAGTTTAAACACTAGCTCTGTCAAGTGAGAAATAGATGTATTATTGTCTGTGAATTATTAAAATTGACTTCACCTACTCACCTTCAGACTTTTCTGTCTGAAAGGAAAAAAAAAAACCAAGAAAAAAAGTCTTGCAGGGGAGGCACACACTCTTAATCTATTACTAATGTCTTCTTGAATCCTGTTAATATTTTTCATATTGTCTGCTTTGGAGAGCTCAGACTCTATATGTGAGGAATGAGCAAAAATTCCAGCTAATCCTAGGCATAAAGCTTTTTAATGTTTAAGTCTCTCCCGCCTTGCAGATAAATACTGTCTCCTGCTTCACCCATCCAGCTGGGGTATCAGACAATCTGGGGAGCATCCAAGATGGGTATGAAGATCCATTTCCTGGTTCATAATAACTACAGTAGATACTTGTGCCATAAAGTTCATTTTCTAGCATTTTATTCAACAACAAACTTTAAGAAGTTGCTTCGACCTACCAGGCTCGGTTTCCCCTGCAACTCAGACACACAAGCTCTTCTTAAACACTAGGGAAGTATTAAGGATCATAGAATCATAGACGCATAGAATGGTTTGTGTTGGAAGGGTCCTTTAAGATCATCTACTTCCAACCTTCCTGCTATACACAGGGACACCTCCCACTAGACCAGGTTGCTCAAAGCCCCATCCAGCCTGGCCTTGAATGCTTCCAGGGAGGGAGCAGGGATTTTTAAAAGGGATATTTAAAAGGAGGGGGGGATATTTAAAAGTGATACAGAATTTAAATTCCTTCAAGTTTCGATAAGGGCAACATCATCACTACAGGTTTTTAGTGGAACGAGACTAGAAGGTAGGGAAGGTGATTCCGCATTGATCATCATCATCATCATAGGGTGGCAACAGTAAAGGAGGTCCCATCTTGTATTGCCTCCATCACAAAGTCGTTAATTTACAAATGATGACTTCAAAAGTGACAGAGGGCAAGAGTGAAGGTTTGTTTATTTTGTAAACAACCAGTTCCAAAGCTCCACTTCCTGCCAACCATTTGCCCCTCTGAGAGAAATTGTTAACGGCGAAGGAAATAGAAGGGGGTCTGAAGAAAAACTTTTTGTGGATTTTTTGGGAGAGACAGATGACCTCTAGGATATATCTGATTCAAGCCTGACTACTACCAGAAAAAAAAAGCAGTCCCCCGTGCATATTAGGTTTTCATTAGAACTAACTGAAAAAACTGTTTTGTTCTCTTATTTTTTATTTTTTGCTTTTCTTCTGAGCAGAATACTTTCTCCGCATTTTCCTTGCACCTCTGGGGTAAAGTCAAAACTCTCTACAGTTACTAGAGGAATAAGCTTCAAATAACTTATTTAGAAGAAGAAAGTAGAAGAAAAGTACCTGGAAAATACCTGGAAAACATAAAATGAAAGCGCTGGTATATCAATCACCAAATTCTCCTGCTTCCTCAGAACTGGCTGCTTATTTATGGATTAGTTTTTTTCATTTTGTCCATATGGCCCCTTCCCACTGGCCCTTCCCCACTGCCCTGAGGTGTCCCTCAGAGGGACAGCTGCACATCCCTTGATTCACCGTCCCTGGAGGTGTTCAAGGAAAGGGCAGTTGTAGTACTTAGGACATGTTTAGTGGGCAATTTTGGTGGCAGGTGGACACTTGGACTAGATGATCTTAGAGGTCTTTTCCAACCTTAATGATTCTGTGATTCTATAATAACAACTTCAGCAACAAGTAAGCAACACTGACATACATTCTATAGGAGGTGGGGCAGGATACTGGGAATTGGTAGCTTGAAGTACCATCCTTCAAACAGGAAAAATACCATATGCCACAGCATAACCAGGCTGTCCCCAGCTATGTTCCCAGCAAGCTGACTGGAAGACAATATTGAAAAGGCTGATGTCAAGGCATCTGCTGACTCGAACTTAGCAGAAGCTATTTTACAGCACTAAAACCATCTTGTGGCTTCTTGGATGAAACATGCTAGAAGTCTGTGGCTGTCCTCTTCCTTTGTGCACCCACTCACCCATAAAATAAAACACAGCATAATGCACGCAAGCTCTTGAAAATGCTGGAGAAACTGGAGAGAAAGGAGTCTAATTCAGATTTGCTGGAGGAAACCTCACCTCTGCCTCATATCCGCTGTATTCAAAAGCCATTTTTATTGTCATATAAATCATGTCATTTATGGTGCTATGCTGCCACTCTAAAACCATTGCAAATGTGTTGGCAGAGTATACTCAGAAGGTTATAACATGGTGGGAACCACAGTCACAATGTCAGCAGTATTATTAACGTATTGCTTGACTTTTACTTTTAAAATCCCATTGTAAAATAACATAAACTGCTTCTAAAAGGGAGACAGGTCTTCAGACATGTTTCCACTTCTGCACGCGAACAAGCAATCAGGTCTGTAAGTGACCTAAACCACCTCTGACATCAAGGTCTTTGGAAAGCCCTGGTGGGAACAGCTTCCTGCTGAGTGCTCCACCAGGCCTTGAGTCTCACCCACGACACTGGGCACTTCAAAACATGGTCTGAACCATAGTTTAGCTCTTTGGAACACCTAGTGTCAGATAAGAAATGGGGAAGGGCTGTAGGTAAAAGGCTGCAGGTAGTTGGAAGCATTGATGGGACAGAATACTTGGCAGTTGTGACAAATGTGTCTTTGGTGCAGCCTGAGCCTGGAATTCTGCTGTGGCTTTTGCCTGATCCAGGCTTTCTCCCAACCCTGTGACTTCCCTTTAGGGGCTTTGCATTTCCCACCACAGCTGCTGGAGCACAGGGAGTGCTTGTGTGAGACAGGCATGGGACAGGCGGCGATAAGAAAACAAGGCAAGACAACAGACAGAGATAACAAGGGGGAGGAGGAGGCCAAATGGCAGGCCAAGAGAAGGGGGAGGCAAAGGGATAAGAGGTGAGATAAGGAGAGTCTTTCTGTGCATGAATAAGCATGAATAAGTGAAGAGGTGGTAGTAAGACCCCTACTGTCAGGACAGCAAAGAAGAATTATGGACAGGAAACAGCATTGCAGGAGCAGTTGATTAAAACTAAATGAACTTGGTCTCATTCCTTCTTGCCTGCAAAGCCATCCTAAGAGAATTTGGCTAAAGAAAATATTTCAGTACCTCCTCTCTTGAGTACTGTGCTCATGGACCATGGGGCAAGCAAACAAGAATAATCAGCTGGCAGCTCCCTAGTTCCCACAAGCATTTGGGCTGACCATCTTAGTTCCCATCACAGATGAATTGCTTTGCTTCACATTAAGATGCAGCAACGCACGTAAGCATGCCCATAGCTCCGAGTATGGAAACTGTCCCTATTATGTATTCATGCCCTTGAAGTGAAGCACTTGCTTGGATGCTTGGCTGAATCAGGACCTAATTAAGGAGCTAAACAGCCTTCTATCCTCATTCACCTCTCCCTCAGTCTTAATCCTCCAGTCAACTAAGTTTAATTTAAAAATCTGTTTTCAGGAGTTGAGCCTGGATCTGTCACATCCAAGATTGCCACTAATTGCTATGTGTCAGCATCATTTAGAAAAATGAGCAATGAATTAAAACCACCAACCCTTTGCCTGGATGACAGCTTTATCTTTACGCAAGCTTTTCAATGGGATTGCAATCTCTTCACCTACCCACAGTGGAAAATTGCTTTGCCCAAAGTCAGTCACAGATTTCATTTTCATTTCTTCAGTCCAACATTTCTGATGAAAAACTACAGATCTTGTAAATGCACATATGGCGCAACAGTCAGAGTGTAAAGCTACTCCAGCTCAGACCCCAGGAGGTAAAGACACCTTCTTCCCCTGGCTACTCTTGTGGGATAGTTGTGGTATTAAGAGATCAGAGAGCAGACTCAGAGACAGGCCGATGTTCTCAGGAAGATCAATGAAGATGTGAAGGTCACAGATGACACATGGTTGGCTTCAAAACCTCAGGAATGACAGCAGGGAAAGAGGTGGTGAAGGAAGAGGGGGAACAGAGCCAGCTGTAGAAGTTGCCAGAGAAATATTTAGTGGGAGGCACAGCAGAGGAGGAGCAGGATGACGCAAAGAGAAGCAACTGAGTAAAGTGCTGCAGATGAGGACTGCAAAGAGAAGTGTCCAGAGGGATTCCTTTACTGGATGCGGCTGTCTAATACTGATGTAATGAACTAGTTATGAAGTGAAAAGTCAGAAATGTGTGTGGGAGTGTTGGAGTGTTATATCAGAGGTAGCTGCTCCCAAAAAAAAGGCAGTGCAGTAGGGCTCCCGCTAGGTCTTTGAAGAGAATTAAACAGGTCGGCAAGCAAGGCTGGACATGAACTCGATAAGGTTCTCAGATGACCTACTGAGGGGACAGCCTGAGAGCAAAAATGATCCTCCTGTCTTTCAAGGCACTACTAGCAAAAACAAAGTCAGGACGAGACAAAAAAAAGTGGACTGATCCCTGTGGAAGAATACCTATGGACACCAGAGATGGCAGCTTCTGTGCCAAGCACAGTGCCACCAGCTCTCCCCTAACACCCTCACACAGCACAGCCCATCTTCCCTGCCATACTCATGGGTCACAAGCAGAAATGCAGCAATACTACTTTTTACCTCTTTCTCATGCTCGTTGAGAAGCATCTGAAGTATGTTAAGTGCTTAGTGCCTTCGAGAGGCCACACAGAGAGAAGTTCTTATTAATCATTATTTTACTTGGCTGAATTTGACGTGTATTTTCAGGGATACCTCTGAAAGGCCTGGCATGTAAGGCCTGTAGCTAAAGCTAAATAAATAAATAAATAAATATTCTACCACAGGTTTTATTAGCAGGAGAGACAAAGAAAAGGAAGAGTGTGGCAAAGGAACACAGAGATAATATCGAGTCGGAAGTAAGGAACGATATAAGTATTTTGGCTGACACAGCAGCAAAGCCAGCTTGGAGGAGAATTAAGGACAACAGAGGCAATCATTTACCAAGGCAGTAGTTTTCAGATGCTGACGTACATTTTCATAACAAGAAAAACAAACAAACAAACAAAAAAACCAAATGCAGAAGAAGACTGTCAGAGCTATGGCCACTAGCAACTCCTTCACCTGGCTGCTACTAAGGAAAATTGACAGGAAAACCATCTGAAGATTATTCTTCCTTGAATGCTCCCACTTCATTTTTGTGAGTATTAATACAGGCTACATATTGACACTGATGAGCATAAAGATCCTTGAGGAAGGGAAGCACGTGTTTCCTCATATGGACATCTGAACAGTTTACAGGCACAGCTGCTCTGAACTCAAGAGTAGGAAGTGAAGCTGTATGGAAACTGAAGTGGAAGTGTGAGGCAGTCAGGGCTTTGTGATCATGGTTTCATTAGATCCTAAATGCTCGTTATGGCAGAAGCACTCAGATGGAGCTCAGAAATGTTTTTGCCTTTAAGAAAGCTGACTTTGGGAAAATGTGATATGCCCCAAGGAATTTTTTACTGGAATCCTGTGAAACATGGGAAACATGGAGCTGAATTTTTAAAAAAACATCTGAAGAGACTGAAATTTAAAGCTGTTCTGCTTAATTCCAAAGAGTAAAAAAGGGCAACTAGGGCCAACTGTAGTTAAGTAAAGATGTAAAGTTTAGTGTAAGCAATACAGAGAGAACCTGGTAAATTTCTTTTTACGGGAATTTCTGTAGATATTTAGATATGACAAGCCATCCTTTGAAAAGTAAGCAACCTGGTATGGAGGGATATGGAATTTCTTAGAGCAGTTCAAAAGAAATAATCCCAAGGGGACAGAGCATCCTTGGACACTTTGCTGCTATGAATTTTTCTGCTAAACATTGCATGGAGTTTCATTTATATCAGTGGTAAAGAGCACGGGGAGAAAAACACTTAATTGCTTATGGCATGTAACAAAAGGAAGAAGTTAGCATACCTGTTTTTCTTTGAAGAATAATAATAAGAGGCCATATGAGTGTGCTTAAACATTAGCATCACATTGTGACAGAGCTTCTAGGACTTGCATAAAGGAAGGAAATTTGCATTGATGTACGTACATCCTCAGAATTACATCCATGTCAGTCCATAACAAACGTGATGCATGAATATAACCTGCAGCCCTCACCCTAAGAAAGCTGTAGGACACCCACGGAAGCAGGTGGGAGGGGAGGAGAAATATTCCCTGTAACACTTGCAGAGCATTAGATACAGATGAAAAACCCAACACTTTCATATGATTGAAGGTTTGTTAGAACATTTTTTTCCCTTAAAAAAAATTAAGACAGAATTTATTAAATTCCTAACTATACATCTTAATAATTTACATCTTAAATTCTCTGATTAGAGGATGCACCACTGAGACCTGGGGTCGATCTTCAATTGTAGAGGTAAAATGCAACAAAATGAAGCAAACACCAGAAAAAATTTTTAGCTTAATATCTGCCATGCAAAAATACTAGAAGCAATTTTACTCAAACACTTCAACATACTTAAATTCATTAGAAGTGATGACTGGAATTCTTAGAGAGAAATACCTGCTTGATCATCTCATTTGAATTCTTCAAATATCATTGTCCTGTTGTTCGTTTTGGGATCATTTCTTTCTTTTTTTTTTTTTCCCCCAATATATGTAAATAAGATGGAAGAAAGAACAGCAAGTTAATATTAATTATCTTGCTGAAAGATAAGAAGAATTAAAGACAGGCCCAAATTCTCTAAAAATCACCTAACTTTAGGGATTGAGAGATGGGACGCTTCCAACATCCTGTGCTGCAGGGCTGCCTGTTTCCAACTGAATTGGATGGCTCACAGAATTTCATAATTTCATTAAAAATTTTAAAAATAAAATTAAAAATAGCTTTTTTTTAATGTAAAGCAAATGGATTATTTGAATCCGAGTACAGACTTCAGTTGCCTACCTGCTATTTGAATATTCTGATTGTAACAAAAATGGAAAAGTCCGGTGACATGATTTCTGAAGGACCTAAATTTTACAGGTGAGTAAACTGTAGTGAAAAACTTATCTATACACACCAAGAGCAACAAATGAACGTAAAGTACAGCCTTTCCAGCCATGTGCTAAAAAACACCTACGAAATGCATGAAAATATATTTGACACTGTATCAGCTTAGTATATAAAGCAAGCTTGTGATGAAGCTCCTGTGAAAACTGCTGATTTTATGAAAGGAAATGTATTCATTTTTCACCAAACCATGCAGCAGTTTACAGTCTCCAAATACAACTGAAAAAAAAAAAGCCAAAAAGAATACTGTTAGGAATACGATACAAACTGAAAGAAATGACAGTAATAGGTTTGTAGTCAGAAAGAATGAAGAAGGGAAGGAGAGAGACAGGCATTAAGAGGCATTAGCAGGAAGAATTCCCAAGGACAGTAAATATCAGGGGACCGCAAAGCAGTCAAAAGCAGAGTGAAGAGATTTAGAGTCAAGCCATTCAAAGAGTCTACTCAGTTTGACCAGAAGACAGTCTCAGATTTCAAGGTTTCTTCTTCAGTACAGCTAAGCTTTTCAATGGGAGGCCTTGACCCCAGGGATCGCTAACTAAAAAAACAAATATGTTTTCAAATGAATGTATTGGCACTGTCAGAACTGACTGTATACAAGATTAAATGATATTTATTTTCACTTTCCAGAGTACCGCATTATATTTTAGAGAGACAGACAGAAACGTTTCCAAATAAGACATGAGAATCTAAGCATCAGATTTTCTGCATCAGCTAGGATTCAACAGCAGAATTCCTGTTAACTGATCTGGCTAAGCCTCCCGTGAAAATGTCAACCTGAGGCTTTCTTGACTTCTGCAGTCTTAGCGAGGATGGTGGGAGGGGACATGTGCCACCAGTCCATTTCAGTTCTCTCATGGCATTTACTTTCTTTCTGGAAATGGATTAGATTTGGATCTGGCATTTTGGAATTGTACTGCTGTAACTGACTGAAACAGAGAAGTTTGCTTTCTCTTGATAAGGAACAGAAATAATTCCATACTATATATTTCAAAAAGAGAAAAAAGTTATTCTGGATACCCATCCTGAGATGGTCTACATTTTTCTGCATAAAAACTTGGTTCCTGGAAGCGGATGCCAGGCTGATTGCCAAGAACCATGGCACTCAAACCGACAGCTGAAAGTCTTGGAACAGCCTCGCTCCACTCTTCCATGTGCATGAAACAGGCTCAAAAACTACTCAGTTCTGAATCTTACCACCTTTGAGAAACTTGCATACTTAAGGGTTTAGACTGTACCTTCTTTGCATCAAATAAATAAAATGAAAGTTATAATCAGAATGAGTATCTTCACTGCTTCCCATGGGAAAACTATTGCCAAAGAAATCTCTTTTCAGAAGCTATATGGTTGACAAAACTGTTCAAGAAATGTGGTCAGCATGAAACCATAAAGAACTGTTCAGAAACCAGTTTGTTGTAACCAGTCAAGAGTAACCCAGAAGACAATGAAGATTTTATAGTTGGTGCCCCTTCTCCTTCATGCCACACATCAGTGGTCTTCCCCAAACTACCTGGACACACATGCCTTGCAGCTTCTGACTATGTAGATACCACAGATTTCATTTATGTAAGAATTGAAATAAAATGCTGTAAATCAGAACAGGTTAAGCTAGCTTGGAACTAAACCAGACAAAGATACAACAAAGATACAACCCTTGCCCTTTCACAGACTGAAAAATAACAATTCTGTATCCTCCAACAAGCTTGTGACAACATGTAATAGGTTCCGCCCTGTCTCTGTTCACATAGGAATTTACTAACAGCTCATCTGCATGTTCCTTAAGACAAAGGTACTTCAAAATATTTTTTGTGCTTCTATCCCTCTTGTGCTCAAGCAGATTCATGGCCTTCCCAGCTTCCATGGGAACTAAGTCGGAACACGTTAAATGCAGTGCAAACTGGGGGCAGCGGAAGAGAGCCCAAGGGAAAAGCAAGTTGCCTACAACAGAGTAGATAAACACTACATGCAGTGCTATTTGAAGGGCATGTTGCACTCCATATCTGGATATGTCCCTGTATTCATGTATGGACCCATCAGCAATTGCATAAGCATTCCTGAAGAACCTCTGTTACATACTGTCCCAAAATGGACAAGCATATAGTGAGCTGAATGAAAAATCCAAAAATTGTGTTCCCAAAACAGACCAATAAGGACAAATAGAAGACTGTGGGCAATACTATTTCAGCAGAAGTCTGAGAACACGAATAAGGTGGAACTACGGCGAGGGCTTCGGAGCAGCTACCAGTGGATACTGAAGAATAGGTACTTGTCAGTGAGAAGTATGACAAAGCAGGAAAGCGGGTCTCACAAAGCACAGACTTGTTGGGTCAAGTGTCCTTTTCCTGTTTGGCAAGTCCTTTTGTCTCTGTGTCCTTATCGTCCTGATACCTTACCAAAGCGCAGAATGATGGACAGCTCTTAATGACTTCCTAGGGCTTGATGTTGGTATGTGGACCAAACCCTTTTTTGCACAGCACTGAAGTCTCTATTCCCCTCTGAATTCCCTCTTTAGAACCGATGTCCACTTCAACACATGGAGCTCCCCACTCCCGCCTTGCAGCCTGTCTCAAGACAAACGTGCTCGGCACACTTAGCTCTATCACATAGCTGAAGCCAGCACTTTCAAACAGGCTGACTGACAGGCAATGCTGCATCAGCAGGGGCAGGGCCAATAACACTCTCCCCAGGAGAGCAGAACATCCTCTCCTGGGCACACCCACATCACACAATCAGGGCCACTGTGTCTAGAAACCAGGCTCCATCTTGTACCATCTTTGTAGGCTGCCACCATCCTGCTTGAGCTGGCAGTAGATTTTTTTCTCTCCTAGGAGGCTCAGTGGGTGATTGGAGCACACCTATCAGACTTCACCGAGGCACTCCTGGGACGAGGATGTGTTCTGTGAACGAGGGTTTACTAAGTATGACCCCACAAAGTACCCAGGAAAGCAAAACACACAAGGATGCTTGCAATTCTGTGATGACCTCATTGCCAAGATCCAAGCTGAGCAGCAGATAAACACTGGATGGAATTAAGACACTGTCATGAAAACACGAAAGGAGGACTTCAAAAATCCAATCGATTTGTACCCTCCTTCTGCTTTCCCCTTCTTGTAGCCGGAGGAGAGCTGACCACATACAAATTCAGGACTAAAAGGAACAAGAAGTTGTTTTGTACCTTGTTTTGTTTCCCTCGGGGTGACATGTCACCCTGCTAAGCCTCCCCTCTGCCTCTCAGAGAGGGTGACAGAGGCAGAGCAGCACCTCCACGGCAAGGCAGCCAGACCCGCTTGCAGTGCTGCGTGCTCCCGGGTAGCTGGTTGTGAGGGGTCCAGCAAGCAAGCTAATTTAGAGCTCTAAAAGCTAGCAGTAGGAGTGCAATTAAGCTGTTTTCACAGACTGCTGGCCAAATGCAGCAATTTATTGGCTGAGTGATTGGATTATTCATTTGCAAAGCTAAGAGAGGGCATTTTCTTACCACTTCAGTTGGTCTGTAGTACTTGTGATTGACTGTCACATGAATCTTGCCAGTCTCTTTGCATCGCCCTACTTCATTTTCATTCTTTCCTTCCCACCTGTAAAGAAGATAAACATTTAATCAACCCATAATTACTTTAGTGCTCTGATCTTACCAACATTTGGCCTGCTTTCATTTACTTGAGGCTGGTGTCAATTCTCCCTGCAGGACAGTATAAACTCATTAGCTATAGGAACAAAGGCAGAGTTTAGACTTGAATGGAGCAACAATGGCTTTTGAAGTCCCTTTGTTTTGGTTTTTGAATCAGTGGAAGGTCTAAAATACAGGACTTCCAAATTAAACACATAATGTGAAGGGAAAATAAAACTTCCCGATTTCAGAACGTTTCATGTATCTTCAAATAAATATGACAGTGAACCTTTTCATTTGTGGATTGGTTCAAAGTTGTTTAAAATGGTTCTTAAAATATTTTTAATCCTTGTATTTTGGCCACTAGTTTCAGGAACACCTTAATCTGTTAATTTTATGGAAGAGAAGCTCTGTTTGAACAGCATTAAGCTACATAATCTAATTTTCGTTTAACCAGGAAAAGCAAAACAAAAACAGTTCTTGAATTTTCAGTCTTAGCTCAACATGGCGCTTCACATACATGTACTGTAAACAGTACTCACTATCTGTGAGATTACAGTCAGCTCCTTTGTCTAAATTACTTTCATATGTGTTGAACAGCCTGAAACTTGCTGTAATTTATGTGATCTGGTTGCACACTGGGCTATTTGGTTAGCAACTGTCCTGGGCTAAAATTTTGGGCTGCCAAAAGAGGCGCGGTTTGATAGGCGAGCGGCTCTGCCTTTGGAAGGGACAGACTGCAGCCAGGAAGCCTGAGGACAATGCTCCCTCCCAGAACAAATGTTGTGGACGAAACCTTTAGGAACATACATCGATATCTTGAAACCAATTCACTGAATGTACAAAATGCAGAGTTAAGACTGAAACTCTATCCTCTCCTTATTTTTTTTTGCCTCTGAGTATACCATGGGACTCTGAACCAGCCTGGCACAAAATCAGTGATGAAATTCTTTATATTTTGTATTCAAGTAAAATCTATATAATTTAAATCAGCACTGAGATTTAGACTATTTAGCTTCAGTCACCAGCAATGAAAGACAACTGCCCCTTGCCTTCCTCTTACTAACTGTGCCACCAGTTCTTGGGATTTTGCCACAGATTTGATTTTTCTTTGCTCCCCTGCCCTCTCCTCCAGGCTCCCAGAAGAATTTAATTCTTTGACAATTTCAGCCTTCATTTTTGAGTTTCTAGCCCCAAGGGCTATGGAAGAGAGTTTGCAATGTGACCTCTGTGTACCCATGGAGGTTGAAACACCAAAAGGCAGAAGGAAATACCAAATATGCATTATTACTAGTTTTTAAATCCCACTTTTTTTTTTTTTTAAGCAAAACTCATGACTTTTGGATGTCTAGCGAAGCCTGTAGGATGCTTAGGAACACTTTATATTGAAATAATTTCCAACAGATAATAGCCATGGTGAAGTCAGCTGTAGATAGTCTTGCCATGACATTAAAGATGATTTATAATTTAATTTTTCTTTCTTTCTCTTTCACAGTTGCTCTGTTGAAGCCTGCACTGTAAAGTTTCCATTCAGAAGCCAAAACTAACATTAGTCCCTCCCTTTAAAGGGCAGAGGGTAAAAATGTGCAGGACTCAAATGAGCTTAATAGAAAACTAACCATCACCAGTAAAGCAACAGGAAGTGCTTAGATCAGGAGACATCATTTGCTGTTGGAGGTCACTGAGCAGAGAACTCCATTTAACACCCAACAGTCTCCAGAAGGCTCAGCCGAGCCAGTAAAGACTCATTTACTGTCACTACCAAAGTTATATAACAATAGAAATAACTTCAGAAGAAAACTCCACCCTTTTTGTTCAGCCCAGTAATGTGAAAAGTTCACAAGGAAAAAAGTGCTTCTCATTGTGAACAAAGTAGAACTTGATAACGGCACTTTTAATTACTCCTGGCACCTCAGTGCTCACAGCTGGGACACCATACTGCTGATAAAAGGGATAGTGTGGGCCAACCTGACACCAGGAGAAAGACATCCAGTTAGCCAAGCAATTCCCCCTCTCCTCTTCTAAGGAAAGGGAAAAAAAAATACCAACACATCTCTTAATTTGTAGCCAAGTTGCAGTCAGAATTATTAATGTGGAAATGTAATGCCAGACTATGCTGAAGCATGAGCGTGATTGAAGAGACATGGGGAATCCTCACATTGTTGTGGTTTAGGATAGCTCCTGCCACATGGACTACTGAGTTGTCTGCTCCTTAGGGTGCAAGTGGACAAGAAAACAGCCTTGTGTACTTCAGGAGAAATGCAATGGGACCAGAATTAAAGGAAGTTTGTCTCATCAGGGCTGGGCTAAATTCAAGGAGGCTGGGGAGCAGATCCTAGCTGGTGATGGAGCACAGAACTTTAAGGCAACTGTAGATTTTTGACAAAGGGTTGGTCCTGGAGCCTGAAGGCAATGAGCCTCTACAGCAAGATCATTGCCAACCCAGTGCTGGGTGACTGAACACCTATCAGCAGCCTCAGAAGTTTCCACAGAACTGAGAAGTTCACACTTCAAATGCATTCACAAGCTTGCTTCTTTAAAAGGTTCTCCACCTCAAGAACTTTTGCAGTCTGGATTTCCATTTAATTTAAAGCTAATTTCATATCTGCAAATCACTACTGTTATAATACTTATCATCAGCTGTAATGAATGCTCCTTTTCCTCTTTGACTGTGGAGAAGTCAATTATTTTCCATTTCTTGTAACTATTCTGTAAGACATCAAGCTTCAAGCTACTAAAACATCCATGGGTATATAGGATCTTCTGAGGAGCCGAGGTACTTGGTGGGGTGTGAGGAGGGCAGTGAGTGACCCAGGGGAGTCCGGATAATCAGGGGGTGAGGGAATAGCACCACAAAGGACCAAGTGGTCCAAATGGCTGTAACTGAGTTGCAAACAAGGCAAAGTGTGGATATTTTTGAGGTGGCCAAGAAATCAACTATAAATGAAACCTTTCACAAAAGCACACTGAACTCACATATGCATTTCATCCCCTTACTTAACCTTTATAGAGAGCTAAAGATAAAGAACTAATAGGATTTTACAAAATATTGCATATCATTAGCAGCTAAAGACCCCAAAGTGTTTATGGGAAAAAAATCCTATCATACACCCCTTAAAAATCAAAAAGTATATTGGTAGAAAATATTTTCACATTAGAAAATGATCAGCATATTACTTAAAAGTAAAATTTTAGGAAAATTTTGTTATTCTCCAAAGCTAATATAGATAGCATTTGCTGGACTTGAGAGATTTGTGACCTGATTGCCAATACATATGACTAGCCAGAGCAGTTCATCTGACTTGATGCTTTATAAACAGCAAAATTGACATCATACAACAGACCACTGATGTCCTGTCTCTTGCAAGTAATCTCTTGTAGGGAGATTTTAAACATGACTCATAGTATGTTCCTTTGCTACCATCTCAAGCTTGGATACAACAAAACATTCAAGGATTCAGGGATTGCTTAGCTGCTCCCTTGTGCCTAGATCAAAAGAACAACTATGCTACCACACAGGGATGTACTCAGACATTTGCTAAAGTGCTCTGATGAATCAGGCCTTCAAATTCTTCACTAAAGAAACACATCTAAAACAATACAATTGTTAGTATTACAATTCCAGCATTGCCGAGCTCAAGTTTCAAAAACCTAAATTGCGACTCTCCACATTCTGAGACTTTAGTAAACAATACATGTTATGTAGCCTTTTTTTTTTTCTGGTTTCATTTTTTTCAGTGTGTTGGAAATGTTTTCAAGCTGAAAAAATGTGAAACTTGGTGATAATGCTTCCTTTTAAGAAGGTTTTTGTTCACAAGAAAATGTTTTCTCAAAGAATATTAATGCTTCTGTGAAAATCAAAACGTTCTGGAAATAAAAGTTGTAGTTTCAAATAAGTTATGTTATTGTCAACATGCAAGAAAAAATGTATTAATAAAATTGAAAGATGAAGCTTTGACACCTTCAGAAGAAAAAGATTTTGTATTTTCTTTCAGAATAGCTTTAAAAATTCTTTCTACACGATTCTTTCTTTAATAGAAAACTAGAAGAGAAGCAAAACATTCCTGCTGACATGAAAGCAGATATTTTTCCAAACTGCATTTGTGAGAATTATTTTCATCCCATTTGGGGAAAAGAGAAAGAATTTCTTATGGAATACCGCACTTAATTCTCACCCTGTCTTCCTACAAGAGAAACTCTCACACCTCAGAATGTACAAAATCAGATAATTAGTTACCATCTTCAAACCTGAGCTCTGGAACAGTTACTAGATCTGCCAACAGATAAAAGCTTCTATCAGTAAGAAAGTAAATTAGCTCAGCTGGAAGAGTTGGGTAAAATGCATCACAAAGCCATATATTGTCTGAGAGAACCTTGAGAAAAGTGGTACTGTCCTATGTGAGGACCTAGTTTGTGGGGTTCACCCAGGCCAGCATTCTTCACTGGCCTGGCTGGGCTCCTTTCCCCTGTCACTGCTCCAAATGTCTCTAATTTACTTTTGAGATTCTGTTTCCTTCTTCCTCATCTGAACACTGCAAAACACAATGCACAGCATTGGTCAGACAGCAGTGTTTGGTAGGCAAAAGGCAGACCTGAGGACAGCAGCTGTTTTGATGGCTCTTCTTCCACCATGACCAGCACATTGTTGGCTTTCCATTCTTACCGCAGTCTTTCAAATCTCATGCATTTCTGCTACTATACCTTCCATTTTAAGGTTGGAAAAAAAGGGAACAAAATCCCCTTCTCTTTCAGTTCATCTATTGCTGCCATTGCTAGTAGTTCACCTCATTAGACCTCACAGCTAATTTGCAAACTTCTCCTTTTTGGGGTGATCTTTTTTTAAGAACACCAACTGGCATGTTAGCTAAGATAAAATTTGTGTTTAGAGCCAAATGGCTGGTGTAAAATATTCATTTTTCATGAATTAATTTTGATCCTGGAAGCAATGAATATTTCTGTACAAATGTGCATGTATTTTTATATTAATAAAAACCACAATAAATCTTTCCTGTGCTCAAACTCTTTTTTTTTTTCCCCCACATTGCAGACAGCAGTCTTTGTAGCATTCTGCAAAGAACTATGAGCGCTGTAGTGGTTTCGGGCTATCTTTGCAATCCTCTTCTAATTTAATAAGATTAATGACAGAAAATTAGTCAAGACAAGCGTTTGCCTGTTTCATTTACCCCGCTGTAGTTCAAATTATAGGCGGGAAGTGTTTCCCCCAAGAACTACTTAATTAGTAATAAGTAGCAGGGAAAGTAAAAGAAAAAAAGGTGTAATCCTTACAGGGGGAAAATATTTGTAGCTCTGAGGCTTTCCTGTTAGTACAAAGGACTGGATTTGAATGATACAGAGGATTATATAAATATAATTTCAAATCTCTCAGTTGAAAACTGATGTTAGAAGAAAAAAACACACAGTGTAGATAAACCTCAGTGTACACTTCACAGTCAATTTCAGAGGGCAATCAGTCAGTCTTATTGCAGCTGCACATTTCATTACTCACAAAAATATGGTAAAGTTTTTCATTTCTCATTTTGGTGAGAAGATACAGTCCTGACATGAGCTAATGACTGATTATGACAGAGTAGTATGTTATCATTTTGGAAAGACTTTTTAGGCTGCCCTGGATGTTCAGTTCTAGAAGCTAATATGAATTGTTTGGAAGACAAAAAACCTTAAAAAAATACATTTTCAATTGATGTGGCACTTAGGAATGTTTTTCTTCCTGATCTCTACTGCAATATTAAGATTTGACAGCTAAGATGCAACAATTCCTGCCAAAGAACAAAGTAGGGAAGGTTAAGAGCCCCTTCACACACGCCCAGTGTTTTCAGGTTATGAGCTCTGCCAATTGCTGCTTGCCCCTCTATTCTTTTTGGCCATTTGCTCCATCATTCCGTTGACTTTGAAAGGTGCATTTTGATTTTGAAAGGTCCAGTGTATAGGAATACTGTGAAGCTGTGCCATCACTTACAGCAGTGAAAAAGGCTGATGGAAATTTCCCAGGTAAGTTTGGGGATTGCAAAAAAACCCTACCACCCTGAAACAGCACAATCAAACTTTGAGGAAGGGAGATAGGAGGAAAGGAACCATCCCTACACGAGCTCATTGAGAACTCTGGTGCACTGTTCTTAGATGCCTCATCATAAATTTTAAGGAAACAAATCAATGGGACTCACCAATGGGGTCCCACAACACTAAATGGGAGGATTTTGCTGCTGGCTACTCCCTGAAGAAGATATATTCAAACTGGAGGAGGTGGGAGTAGAAAGTCCTTGGGGGTTTCAAGGAATGTGAGAGGTTACCAGCTGCCTAGCCAAGAGGACAGTGAAGGTAAGGAGTGCACGCGTGCTTCCTGTAAAAGGGTGCGCTGGGCTGATACCTACAAAAATGATGGGGGGTTCTTAACAAAACTTCCCAAATCCTTGAAAATGCTTTAATATCTAGTGTAATTTGAAAGAGAAATGATGGCTACAAAATGAGTAGTAGGTCAGCTCTGATACTATCCCACCCTAGGAGCACAGAGAATGAACAGCTGGTTTATTTGGCTAGGCTAAAATGATCAGATTTACATTAGTCTCAAAAAAATCAGCAACAAAATTATTACTGGCACCTAACATGGCCCCTCAGTCCCCCTGTGTATAGCTATTTACACACCACCCATGAATGACTTAAGAAGTTGATAATATATTCAGTTAGAAATACTTCAAAAGAACTGTGGCCATTAGCAGCCAAAGTCCCATTTTTAAAGTGATTAGACACTCAGGCTCCTAAAAATTGACGTCACTAGATGTCATGTGGATTCTCATGCAACCTTGAAAATTACTTTTGTTAATTAAAAAAAAATATGTGAATAAGCCCTTGTATATGCAGAATACCTGCCCTACCTCATCAGCTGTAGTAATATTATAAAGCTTCCCCAAGAGTGAAACTTAGGACTGATTGATTCAGTCCAAATGCTGAATCTACTAATCACTGCTATGAATGATATGCAGCCCACCACATGAAACCATAAGTGAGTAAAAAATTAACAAAAAGAGAAATAATAATTATAAAAAAACTGTGTTAGGGCCAACTACATCTAAAATAAGCTTTTAGAATCATCTGTAACAGAAGCTGTTCATAAATACTTTCACTTGTATTTGAGTAATTGTTTTTTTCTGTTTGTTTGTTTTCTCATGGGTTTAATTTGCTTTCTGAAGGATATATAGTGATTTGTCATCCTTGGTACATGCTGAGATTTTTTTGGCCAAAAACATAGCAGGGAATTAATTCTAAGCTAATAGTTAAATGTATTGGCTTAAAAATAAACTGTGGTGATGAGAGTATCTGCAAAAAAGACATCCAACTAGGTACTGATGTATAGGGTTCAGTTTCTTATTTTATGTAATAATAACAGTAATAACAATTTAGTAGTTCAACAAATATTAATTCCTCCTTTTGCAAACAACACTGGACAGGCAAAAAAGTTCTCGATATCACAAGATTCTTATTTATATGGAGTAAGTGCATACATATTATATTAATTTCAATGCTTATTAGGGAGAATTAGCTTATAAGCACAAGAGGCAAAAATATAGAAAAAGGGGAGAAAGGAAAGGGAAAGCATACTAGAACTCCTGTTACCCTTTTGTCCTGTCAAACCTCACTAATGTTAAGGCATATGGGACAATGTGTGGATCACAAAGGGACATCTCAGAGTAAAGAGCTGTTAAAAAAAATGAGAAACTTATTCCCAAAATTAAGCTTTTGGCCTAGAAATTCTATTTATATAGTCTTTCTCTCCTTCTATCAAAGGTTCTTTTTTTCCTGGAAGTTGATGCCAAAAATTGAAAACAGACTAAAAAGACATCGAGGAGAAAATGTTATTACCTCCCCAGCCACACACTGGCTGTTCAAATAATATTGTATATATCTGTGCACTTCTGCATATTTATTGAATTTGTCAAGTTTTTGTTCCCAAGTAAAACTTATTGGCCCTGTCAAAAGTTCACCAGCTGCACAAGTGACTTTGATGGCCTGAGGAACAGCCCTGGCTCTAGCGTCATGGAAGAGCCTGTGGCTTTCCTCTCCCTTTTCCAGCTGAGATTGGTATGTTGATGCATGGGGCCCAGAGAAGATACAGAAGGAGGGAAATTGAAAAAATAATAAACAATAAAAATATAAATTACGGAAAGCGCTCACCAAGCCATCCTGGTTTTATTATATGGCCTTGAGAAGGAATTTTGTCTTTTCAATCAAACTATGTGGAATATGCATTGTAAACATTCTGCACCCACTGCTCAACATTTTTATGGCTTGGTAGGAGAACAGCTAATTGGAATGCAGAGGGAGTTGCTACATATCCCTTGTGGTATGGCTGGTGGGCTGTCGTGTGGAAGGACCGGCGCTGGCAGGTGACACCTGCAGAGGGTAAGAGCAGAACTGTGGGGATATCTGGGGTGTGGGGACACAAAATGAAGAACTGGGCAGAAGACCCCATTTGCAGCAGGGTAATGAAAAGCACTCTGGCACTAACAGCTTTGAACAGGCATCTGTCCCCAAGGAGGGAAATGAATGAACAGAACATGAAGATTCAGAAATAAAAAGGAAGATATACCTATCCTACAATATTTCCTCATCATCAGCACTGGACATACCCACTGTGGCAGCCGTTTGTGCCCTGAAACTCTTGTGTTACAGAAGTAGCAAGTGAGAGGAAAAAAAGAAGTGTATAGAAACAATGCTCTGTAACTCATCAGATGTGAAAAAGCTCGAAAAGTTCAGCCCGCGGCTACTATCTCATGTTCATACTTACACAATGGTTTTCCCAATGTGCTTAAATGACTTCTCCACAAATTCACGGACGCTATGGACCTCCCCAGTGGCTATGACAAAGTCCTCTGGCTCATCCGTTTGCAGCATCAGCCACATGGCCTGCGGGAAAACAAACAAAGACAGATTCAGTGCAAATGTAAGCAGCCCCTTTGCTACATGATATTATATTGCTGCATTTTTTATTTGAAGATAACACATACACGCACACCCCTGGCTTGGGAAATTAGCGCTTTCCTAATTTGGTGGCTATTAACCAGTTCAGTACAACTTTGAAAAGAGTTCAATTATTTCTTATTGTGGAAAACAATGCTATATTTGATTTTCAATTTGTCTCACAGCAGGGATTTCTTCAGGGGAGACTTTAATATGTTTACTTTTGAACTCTGAGGCTTGCTTTAGCGCTTAAAAGCATGGATTCACTTACTCAAAACACTGCATGCATTGAGACAGATACAGGGAAGAGAACAAAATTTTATAATGTTTCAATCCAAAGCGCTGTTGTCTGTTTGTCATAGAATGATGCCAAATACTGCATCATGACAGAAGTCGTTTTGGCCCTTCCTTCTACCTTGTTTGTTTTGGCTATATAGGGATTTTGATTACAAATAAGTAATTAGAAGAGTAACTAAGAATAGTCAACGGTGTATTTGACCAAATTAATCTGTTTTTTTCCTTCTGAATACGAGCTGAATATAGCAAATTACAGCACTGCAACAGAAAATTTTTCTTTTGGCAGGAGAACACAGAAAATGCAGATAGAACAGTGAGACAACCATTAACACTCCTCTTTCAGAGAACCCTTTGGGCAGTGACAAAGATCACAATGGGTTTTGAAGCACAGCTTCATGGGTTTACCAACATTTTGGTATTTTTCAGGGGGACATTTACTTCCCACAACTGTCTTTCAGAGTCCTCTCCCACAAAACGCATTGTAGCAGATAAGCACCATCATTTACATGGCCAGCTAAATCAACAAGAAAGCAGGCAAGCAGATGGAAAAAGTGATACACAAAGACATATGAGTCTTGTCTGAGGTGTCACAACAGGTACATTTCAGTTTTCTGACACTGCTCTAGCCATTAGACTACTGCCTAGGAGCTGTAGGCGGACACAATAATTATTACTTTAGATCAATCAAAATGATGTAAACACTTCATTTCCTTTAGAAAGGAAAAGGGAATACCTGTATGGCATGATCCTCATTTAATAAATAACCAGAAGAGGAAAACAAAATAATTCAACTTTATCTCCATATGGTAAAAAGGACTGTCATCTTCTCGCAGTGTAATCCACAATGCTATTTGCATTGACCTTTTCACATCAGCTTTAAAGAAAACAACTTTAGTAGGTCCCCTGATGGTAGTGGATACTCTGCAAATCAGATTAATAAAAGCTTTGGGACAGCTCAGTTTCTCTTGGTAAATACCACCTGAAATACTCAATTCTGCCCCCCCACACCCGTCAATAAATCAAGTGCCCAGCATAGCAAGGCAACGCATTCAACTTAAATGGTTCTATATGCAAGTCATTTTTCTTCCCAGTTATTATTTTATGCATCTTCCAAAGTTTTGACAAGATTTTATTAACATGTTCCTTTTGAACCTTTTTGCTTTTTGAATGTGCAGGGCAGGCTGGGTTTTGAACAACTGCTGTGTAAGTCCTTGACATTAATTGTGCTTTAGGGATATGACCTGCTGGGCAGGACAATGGCAGCAACTTTATTTTTCCTTTCCAGGGCTGAACATCCTAGCCAATGACGCAGAAATACCCGACTGGCTGATGAAACTCCTCTTGTGGGGAGGAGATGTCTTAACTCGTATCTGTCCTATTAGCTTTCTTGGAATACTGGGGTTTCCCTGCTGATTTGAGAGGTCGCGCTAAATCGCCAACGCCTGTTTCTTCATGACTGGACAAACTTGCAAGATTCACAGTGGTAACAACATCATAGGAAGGCAAAGGGAATATTTTAAATACGTAATTGGTAGTTCTGGTTCTGCTAGCCTAGTCCCTGATTTCACAGACCAGTTTATATTAAGTAGCCCGGAAAACAACGAAGCTTCCTCGTATGCAAAGGCACTGTTTGGGTGAATAAGGATTTCCAGGATTAGACAGCCACTCAGAGTCAACATTTATAGTGGTTCTCCTCCTGACTTCAGTGGATGTTTGCTGTACACAATGAATTCAAGATCTGCTCCATTTTTGCTGGGAATGTACACAGCACAATTGACAGAGATTTATCAACCAAACCTCACTTATTGGAAAGAAAAAGTCCCCCCACCTCAAATGCCATGTAGGACCTAATATACCATATTGGCACAAGGATCTCGTATTTACAATGCACTTCCGTAAAACAGTATTAATATGTCTAAGGAAAAGCAGGATGGGACTTTTGATAATATTTGGCTATCCTTCTGCTTTTAAACACCTTGGTATTGTAATTCATTGGATGCTGTTTTAGTACAGGCATTTCTGCTGAGACATTCTACAATCCAGAGAGTATTTCAAATATTTAATGTTAATTTTGCCTAGTAATACTAAATAGCGTTGGAACTTTGTCCCTTTTTACTCAAACACACGCAATGTGTTGAAGGAGACAGGTACAAAACAGAAACCAAAAAACAGCCTTTGACAATGGGTCCTGCCAGGTTCCATGCACTTGGATGTACTGACTCTTGCCTACGTTTCAAAGAGCAAGCAATCACCATCCTAGAAATAAAACTTGAACAGCAGGGCCAATATAGAAACAATCAAATACAAATAACAGTTGCTAAAATCAATTTTTGCTTCTTTTCCTACCAGGAAAGAATGTTTAGATTAATGATTAATTGAGAATCTATCACTGCTGGTTCTTTTTATTTCTTCTGGCACTAGTAACTGTTGGCACTTAAAATTACCTCAGTCAAAACCAGGTATGAAAGAAATGAACGTGCTTAAAATCACAAAGTAAGTGATAGCTCTGTTTGCTTTGAGGAAGGCGACCAAATGCTGTTGCTTTGAACAGGTCTGCACAAATAGTTCATAAAAAATGCAAAGGCAAGTTAGAGGATCGAAATATTTTTGATCAAACTCTGCATTCAAATCTTATTTTCCACAGGTAGAGCCTGTGTAACCAATGAGAAATCTGTGTGCAAGCAGTAGCCATACACTTTCCCTACAGTAAGTGCCAGGAATGTGCTTCCCCCCCATCAGACTAATAAAGGCCCTTGACCTATCAATTCCTAGGCATTTCCTCCAAGAGTTCATATTGTACCAGACTCCAGGCTGAGAATGAGAGGAAAGGGGGAGATACAGCTCCAGGTTTATTTGTCATTACTGAATGGCTTACTGGTTTTAACAGAGGGGAAAAGCTTTGTTTAAATTTCCACTGAAAGTAATTAATGGTTATTGACTGGTAAATGAAGAACAGGTGACACTCTGAATTAGAAGATAAATGATCTCATGTTCTAGCGTGATAATGGGTTAGTAATTGCTACAAAACCTCAGCCTCACGCGTCCCATCATAATGCTAGATCATGTCCAGAACACAAAGGCCTCTGTGTGAGAGGTATTCAGCTGTTCACCTCCTTATACAGCTGCGGAGTGATTTGGTCCATTTATTCTCTGATGGACTGCACGACTGAGGCAAAAGTTCACCCATTCTCACCTTCCTGTTCACATGCTGAACCACATGACCCATGACACGGCTGAACTGGGATAAAAACACTGCCCAGCTTTGGCTCTTGGCTATCTTTTAACCATATTGGATATTTTGGGAATTTTTGCATCGCAGGAATGGAAAATCATGGATTTTCCTGTATTTCTCTGTAAAGGATTTTTTGGATGGGCTGACAGCAAGTCAAGAAATGTTGCCACCCTGATTTTTAGCTTGATTCAGTTAACAAAATGCGAAGCAAATGCTGAAAAAAGGAGAAAATTATGATGGAAACAATTCAGGCTTCGGGTCTCTTAAAATGACACTGTTCCTTTAATGGCAAATGTAGCAAAACATATTTTTCATATTTGAACTCTTTTTGGCTCTGGTCTAGTGACTCACAAAGTCTAAAGGCAATGCTATGTCATTTACATTTAAAGACAGAAAGCCAACTGCAGAGATACGTAGCAAGTCTTGCAAGCGGACACACTTTTATGATTATGCGGACTAGCGTATCTATTCTGCATGCCTGAACTACAACTTCTGCCAAAGCCTTTCCTCTTTCATCTTTTCTTCTTTCCTTTTCTGTATATAAGCCCCTGCCAGCGTTAAGCACCATTTTCAAGTAACATATTCAAAATACGAACCAGTCTTTTTCCTGCCCAAATTTCTTAGCTTACACAGCATTTGCACCTGTGCTAGCAAAGGGAGAAACGCAACCTGGACTAAACAACCCTCATATAGGTCCATGCTGTGCATGCCACTGCCATTATGGCTGAGACGTGTCTGCTTGTCTTGAGCATCTGGAGTATGTTGAAGCTGTGTTTCACCATTAACTTCCAGTCCAGCATTGCAGTGAGAAAACATTTATTAACTGGGCTGTCATCCATGGATAACAAAGACTCGTTAGTTGAGGTTATGTTTAACTCTATTTATTTGATATTGTTCTTTCACTGTCTGCTCTAGTACTGTGTATTGTTAAAAAGGGATCAGTAATCAGATATCTGCCTATTTAAGAGAAAAAAAGAAATACAAATCCAACACTGAGGCTTTAAAATACAACTGATGATTTCTGCTCTAGAAATAAAAGTTGATTTTTCAAGAGAATGAGAAAAGCTGAGAATATCTCTGCTGATGGCAGACCCAACACAGATATGACTGAATGTGATACACATTCAGAGACACACAGTGTGATCAGTGGAAAATATTCCTGTTGGTGCGATTACTATTGCCTTGCACTGCTATCCAGCATTTTTTCCAAGTCCTATAATGTCAAAAAAATACTTCACACATACTTCTAAGTATTATGCAGAAAACTTCTGACTTCCTTGTATTTCTCAAACACGCACAAAAACTCAAACCAAATCAGTAACGTTTACTTTAGGAGATGGAACAGATAGTTGTTGACTGATGCAGGGTGCATTGTCCGTGTGTTGCAGAGACAAAGGAGCAGCGACTGGTGAATGTCTAGCTCTACTTACTTATCGCTTGCGTAGGGCATGGGTTACCTCAAGGCTGTCAACAATTAAGGAGCAATTTCTGACTAAGTCAGAAAACATTACCACCCAGAGAGACCCAAGAGTATACTATCACCATTTATAGAAATTCTGCCTTTATACTATTCCATACTCCATTGTCTAGAAGTGGGCAGAGGAATTTGGTGGGTTGGATATAGTACTCTCCAGTGATCCCAAACCTAGCTATCCTGCTGAGGTGACCACTGAGAAGGAAAATTGAGCAGTTTGGGCCAAAGCATGATGGATGTGGCAGCAAGGAGAACCTTCTCCCCATATGGTGAGCACAAAGGCCTGGCACAACTGCTGTTCCTGAATGCATCATGAGGGACTACTCCCTCTGTGCCACAAGGGACAAGGCTATTTTAGCACCTCTCTCTTTGCATTGTCCCAGCTCAATTGCACTGGCAAGGAAAGAAGCTGCTCAGTGTGTTCTGTGCAGTGTGACATGGGGAGATGTCATACCCACACACTTCCTGCCTGCCTGGATGTGTACCAGTCCCAGATGGCATTGCCCAGCTCCTCCTGACACAGCCCAGCTGACTGGCTGTGGTTTCTCAAACTGCTACAAAAATGACCACAATTGATGACTGTGCCTTGGAAAAGTGAGACTGGGGACATCAACTCAGAGCTCTGAACCCTCCCTGACTTCCAGTTTATCTATTTATTTACTTTTGGAAGGGTGGGGAAGGAAGAAGTAGTGCTATGCTGGCTGACTCACCCACAACTGATTGAATTTTGCAACTGTTAAAAGGGTAGGTGTGTACTGGGTGTACCTGGTAGGCATGAGAGCGTGTTATATAAGGAGATTATACAAAGAGATGGTGATATGTGCACATAATACTCAACATGCTGAAAAAAGTATCCTTACACATATTTGGCACACAATAGAGGCATAGCACACATGGCTGAAAAGCAGTAACGAAGCTCAAGTGCCCCCCCCCCCAAAAGCTCTTCTGGTGGGAGCAAAGTGAAAAGCTTCTGCCTGAAAGCCAACGCAAAACCATTGGGCATGATTCCATGCTTCCTACCACAATGGGAGTTCAGTCTAAGTAATGACTGTTGCTTTAGTACTTGTTTCTGACAATATTATAAGGCAAGCAAGGCATGGAGACTTCTGCCAAAGAAAACCACAGGGATGTGCTGCCAAGCATGCTGATACTCCCAAGAAGCCAGTGACAGCAGGGATATGGGAGTATGCACAGTATTCCTATGCTCTTTTTCCTGAAATACAGCCCTTTGCGTTTAGTTAGAAAAACAATGGTGCTCACCCAAGAAGCAAGAACCTTACTACAC
Source organism: Numida meleagris (assembly GCF_002078875.1). Classification (NCBI taxonomy): domain Eukaryota; kingdom Metazoa; phylum Chordata; class Aves; order Galliformes; family Numididae; genus Numida; species Numida meleagris. The sequence continues at coordinate 64,949,288 of NC_034410.1, forward strand.
CATTAACAGTTTGCATTTGAAAGATAAAGTGAGGTTCACAACTGAGGTAGATGCCCATCATAGCAATATGGGTGATGTTTAGGGATGCAGGATGCATGACTCTTCCTTTCCCTGATGAGCGACCATCCTGTGTTCTCAGATCACCAATAGTCAAAGCATTAGTGCAAGATCTGTTGTTCAGAGAGCGTCCATTTATGAAAAATCTCCTCTGAACACCATTTAAGTATCTATCAGGTCTCATCAGTTTAAATACATTTTTATATGCTGCTTCTTCAAGAGCGTAATGCTGAACACAAGGACTTCAACAGCTGTGTACAGAGCTTTCCCTCAGTGTTGTCCTTACTACTCAAGAAGAGGAGACACTGAGTGCCTACCACATGGCGGCTGCTTCCATTCAGAAAAGAGACATGGTTACATCAACAACTAGAAGGTACAACATGAGAACAGATTCAAGATGAAAGCATTTTCCTCTGAGAACAAAAATGCCTCATTTCATAAAAAAAAACGAGCAATTTGTATTAGAAATCTCAAGAGAGTAAACAAACAAACAAACCAACCTCATATGCTTTTTCTGATATACACGTTGGAAGACTCCTAGGCCATAGTTACAGGGATCATATATCACAACTCATTTTATAAACTTTCTCACAGATGTTAGAAGTCGCAGGTGATAAATTGGCCCAGAAATGGTCTGAAGCCTGCTTGCTGATTGAGCCAAATCGTACAGTTTGGCTGTTGATGTGAACGTGTTCGGAGTTGAACTGCGTTCAGTTCCACAGTTTCTTTCTTTCAAGTTAAAAGGGTATGGCTGATATATCTAAAGATAATAATGCAACAATTATAAAGTTACTAAGATAATAAAACACCTGATAATCTTTGTGGAGCATCTTGAATGAAAACAATATCAATGTCTTCTGAAACAAAAGCCCTCACATCTGTAGGAAATACTAGGAAATACTGTCTAACTTTTCTCTTGTAAGCAGATAGCCCAATTGTTCTACAGAAATCAGTGAGGACTTAGGAAACTTTCGTAGGCGGTTTTATTAATAAAAACCACAAGAATTATAATTCAGATAAACTTTAAAGGTCAGCCTTCTCTGCTAGCACAGTAAGAGGTCTCCCATATGCACCTTAGGTGGACAGCTGAACACAAAGATCTCATTGTGCTACCAAAAACTACGCTTTTTTCTCTCTCTCTTTTTTTTTTTGCTTGTGTCACTCAGTGTCAAAATATTGTCCTTTAAGTACATGGAAGTATTTGTATGCAGTTTTACAGCCGATCTTTAGTTGATAGCTGGAGGCAAAAAAGAAACAGCAAAGCTGTTTGTAGGGAAACCTCATCAACAACAGAAATTAATATTGCTTTTTTTTCCCTGCCTAAAAATTTTGAACAGATTTTTTAGGTCCACAATGGTTTGTTTATTCTTCAAATGGTTAAATTGAAAGTGACACGCATGACACAAAGTAATTTAAATGAAAAGATACAGAAGAGGATGCATATATGCTCTGTTTCTTACATTTTAATTTTGGAGGATATTGTCACAATTGCTAACAAAGGGGTGCTTTAAATTCTGCCAAATCAAAAAAGGAAAGAAACTCAAAGCTAAGCAGAGAAAAATGAGATAAATTTAAAAGTATGTGTGGGGTTAGAAGCACTCAAGCTTGTATTACCTAGACAAAACGACAGAACAAGTACACGTTTCCCAGGCTCCACCTAGCAGACAATTCTGAAAGATATTTGACCCACTTCCCCCTCCCTTTTTTCCTTCCAGAATTAATTTTCCCTGCTATTTTTATATGAATGAAAGACAAAATGCCTCTTCACAAAGCAGCACTCCCATTTGACAGGATTACTCACCACTAAAGTAAAGGGTTGTACCCGGGTTGCGGTGAGGGTAGAGCAGCCTTAGGGATCCATGCCAGGATCCTGGTTGGGGCCATGATCTAACCGCATGAAAACAGACTAGGCTTTCAAGTCAAGCACCGGCATGTTTACTGTAGCAAAATGATCAGCCCCAAAAGAGTGATCGCAGTGTAGATATCGATCACAATATGTTTACAGTGCAATATTTGACTATAAAAAGATCTCACTCAGGTCATGCTTCTGACACCTGTTGGCCTTCTACTGCCTTCCCGGAGTGTTACAGCTAAGCGCAAGCTGACGTGCTCTCTTTGAAAGGAGGTCAGAGGAGCTGCACAACCTACAGTTCAAAGTGCTACTGATCTCAGCACACTCAAAGACGTTGTTGATCTGTACCGTGATTCTGGCAACGAGTTTCTCTCTCCCAACCTCCATTTCCCTTCCTCTTGTTGGCGAGGAGTGCTCCTTCAGCTTGCTGGCATCTGCGCTCGAGGTGTGGGGGCCTGCAGGGATCTGCCTGGTGCCTATCAGGAGAGCGCCCTGGCAGGGTTAAACCGCTCGTATTGCTGTAGGAAAGCACTGAGAGCCTCAGGGAGCTGCCAGAACACAGGCAGATAGGATTAGAGATAATAAATCAGCACTTCATAATGTTTATACATATTTGAGGGTGCAATTGGGAAGGAAGAAGAGCAAGCCTTTATGGTAGTATAGGTAACAAAACAAGAGCGCTGTGATAAAACGTATGTGGGTTTTTTGCTTGTTTGTTAAAGAAATACAGGGAGATAGGCAAATCCGAATTCTATCTCATAATTTGCATTTCCTCCAAATTTCCAGAACTCTAATGTCAATCTTTTAAACACTAAGGTGTTTTCTCCTCAAACCGCTACCAGTATCCTAACAATGATACACTCCTGAATAATATTCTAAAACTGTTAGCTTGAAATGTTAATTTACTCATGCTGAGGAAAATGTTTACTGTTCATTGTGTTCTTATAAAATCAGAGTTGCCATTGCCTGAACAATCTATGTAAATAGAGTGTACTACCTTTAGCATATCATTGATCCTTTTTACTTTCTAATTTTACTCCAGTTTTCAGTCTGCTGGAGTTGGAAGTAGAAGTTTTTCACATTTAAGTCATTGTTAAGTACGAGGCAATGGTAAAATACACATCCAGTGGTGTTTTATTAACCATGAAAAGCAGAAAATAAACCTCAGAGAGAATCAAGATGCTGAAGCAGTCTCACTCCTGATTCTGTGGAATTTTTCTTCTCCTTTACCAGAACAGGTGACAACATTTTGGAATCTGATGCTGAATTCTCCTGGTTGAGCACAGAGACAAGAGCACAACCTTGATGCCCCAGGGATATGGTAATGCGATACAGAGGGATTTCTTTTCTTTTTATTTTTACCTCATGTCACAAGTTCAATTTTAGGCCAAGAGTACCCAAATCCGCCACCATGTGATCCCGCAGCTTATGGAAAGAGTCTGGTGGTTTCTACCCAAGCCCTCAGACACAGGAACGCATCTCCCTGATCCGTGGCCGTGGTAGCAGTGGTACTGCTCGGGGCTGCGGGTTGGACCTCGGCTGACAGCCTGTGCCACCTCAGACCGGGGCATGGGAATTTCTGCTAGAAAAAGTCGGTGGTAAAATGATCCCAGAGAGCAAGGAATGTATTTTAGACGTCTGGCTGTGCAGCGCAGATGTCGAAAGACAACGGGAAGTTTTTGTTCGAGCATGCTTGAGATACATTTGCTGGGCACTTCACACTGACCTTCCCTCATCTTGTTCTGGTCACTCTAACTCCACCATTATTAGTAATTGCTGCTTCTGCAATGGCTGTTAATCACACTGAATCCTAAGTCAGGGAAGGGGAAGGCTCTGCATTAAAACTGGAGATACGGCTGCTCTCCGTGGGCTAGTGTCAAAATGGAACAGAAAATTTTATTCAGTTTGTTCCCAGCAATAAATACAGTTCTGGCATCCTGGATAAATCCTTCACATAACAGCATGTGTTCTTTCATGCACCCTGGGAGCGATTCTATTTAAAGCCATGGAATTGTGGGTGTGAGACTGTAAGCACATCCACTTACCCAAAACAAAATTAAAACCTGTCTTATACGAGAGTCAGGAGAGCTGTTACTAAAAATGCAAACCATATGAAGTTTTAAGTATACTTATGTTTTTTATCTGTCTCTGTGTAGCATATACAATTGACTTTCACTGCCTGAGATGAAGTGCTGACAAGTGTTTTACCATATTATTACAGAATACCCCAGTAGCATTATCACACTTCGGCTTTTGCTTGCAATAAATCTGCGCTAGAGGCACGTCAGAAGTCATCACTCCTATCGCGTCCAGACAGAGCAAGGACCCTCCCTCCTCAGTGGGTATGAAGGAGGCTCCTTGCTAGGTATGCTGGTGCTAGGGCTGCAATAGCCTCTGCGGGCCAGACACCAGAAACAACATTCCCACAAGCGACTTGGCGAGGCCAGAAGTCTGTTCTTGGGCAAATAACAGTGGCACAGGCATGAGTCATTACAGAACAAAACAGATTTATCGCCACAATGACATTATCATCCGTTATTTGCCTGTTTCCATGTGCAGCTCTTTCCCCCCCCCCCCCCCACTCTCTTCAGAGATTTATAACTCCACTGCTGAAAGATATTTCAGGCTGGGGCCGAAAATGAACACCATTTTCTGCTCTGAACATATTTATATTTTAATAGCGGTACTGTAAGTATTCCAACTTCTCAGGTTCAGCTTTAGGTTTGGCCTGTTTCTTAGTTTCGGCTTGGTCAAAGTGAATGATGAGCAAGACTATCTCTAGCCCTAACCTCAGCAGAGACAATGACTGTCCTTGTAGCTGCAATTAAAGCATTTAACCTTATGTCCTAAATTTTGCTGTCTGTGAAGCTGGAGTAGTGATGTTTATGCGACCAGAGTGCTGTAAGAAAGTTGAGGGTAACACAGGCATTTTATGATGAAATGCATTATTTGTTAATTAATTAGATGCCTTTATCCATGATTTTATAAAAAAAAAACTATTTTTCCCTCTAGAAGTGGGAATCAAAACATTGTTCCTTAATTCTGACTAGATCTAGACCAATTAAGAAGTGAAATAAAGGGGTAAGGAAACATATGGATGAGAACATGCAGAAATGATTGTTGGATTACACATTCCACAACTCAATTAAATAGCCATTTCTTCAGATACTGCACATTTCTCTTGAGATGTAAAAGAAGTGAGATAACTACTCAGGAGATCAAAATACTAACAAGCAACTTACAGTGGTTGCATTCTGTTTTTTTCTGTCTTGCCTAACCTTCAGCAAATTTACCTTTTCTCCCCCTTGCACAATAATTGAGGGAAACCTGAAAATAAGCTCTTTGGCTCTTTTCCCACAGAAAGGAGCTTCATCCTGCCAACGCTGTCTGATCCTGACTTCACAGGAGAGTCATTTCATGTACTCCCACAGCCTGGCAGCAGATGCACAAGAGAGGAAAGTGAGGGCCACAGTACAGTAATATAAGCAGCTCTCTGAGATTGCAGTGTTTTCTGGACCAGGCCCAAGAGGTGGTCGTAAACCCAGGCAAGAAACAAACCATTGCATCAAATGGTGAAATAATTGCTAAACTTCTTATTAAACTTCGTCACTTAGCATGCTTCCCCCTTCCAGCACAAAGAAAAAGACCAAAGAACTCAAAGAGACTGGGAAAGAAGGAAATAAAACCCTCTAGCTGCATGTCCCATGGGCACATCTAAAGCTCAGGACCGCCACAGTCAGACCTCCCTCAAACCCTGCTCTTTCTAGCTGCCACCTCTCCTCAGTCCCCACGCTGACCCCCTGAATCAAGCCAGATGGGACTAGCGGAGACATGTCAAGGAAGTGCTGAAAAGGTGACTTGGGTCTCTGGCAGCTAGTCTGGAGCTAGTTTCTATGCGAAATCTCTGGGGGCTGCTGCTTTGCAATTTCTCAGGAATGTTTAATTCTCTTCATCCCTTTACTGAGTCTCTCTGGAGAGGTCACAGAGGCCTGTGACATCCCTGGAGGGCACTGCCTAACTAAATTAGCATGAGATAACTTTGGACTCTCTTCCAAACAAGAAAATACAAGGGAGAGAATTTCATTAAAAGCAGAAGACTAGGTGATCCAAGTTAATCCCAGCCCAGAGCTGCTGCAGAAATGTTCTCTGTTTATATTTTGACTTTACTCTCTGTTACAGAGTTCACTGACTATAATGGAAGCTGTGTTAAGTGCACAACTTGACCTCAGTTGACCAAATCTTAGTTTCATAATAAAGACAAAAAATGGGTTTGGCGGCTCTAAAAGGTCTGATCAGTAGCTGTTTTGCCTCTGGATGTGTAACTATGTAGGGCACTAAGTAAATGGTAAAAGATAAGCTCTGATGTACTTCAGTCTTTATGTCCACTTTTTAATCAGGAAATATGAACTCTAATATGCAATGAAATTACAATTCATATATATGCATCTACAGGTATAGTGTTCATTAGCAAAGCAAATAGTACCAAGTTCAAAACATGCATTTCTGTAGACTTCTATACATAAAAGTTTTGTTTGGGTTCCCTCAGTGGAGAGAGGACAAAAGCGACCTCAGGACATGGAAAGAGAAAAGAATATTTAGAGAGCGAAGGAATGCTGAGATCTGCATACACTTCTGACATAGCACTTTTCCAGTGCGACCCAAGGGCAGGGTAAGACACAAAGGTAGCTCAACACACCCTGCAATATCCCACCTCATCTTCCACCAGAGATAGACTTGCAGCACATGCCATACCAGACACCTCTGAAACAAGGATTTGACGCTCTGTATGCAAACAGGATGTGGAGAGAGTGAGAAACGTTTTGCTCAGGCTGAGGTTATAGTAGCTGACTCTAGGGAAACAGAAGATGAAATAAAAATGTGCCGAGAAAACTTGTTGCCTGAGCCAGATCTTTTGGAATAGGTAAGCTTTTACAAAAGAGAAATTCATGCTTCGAAGTATTATTAAACGTACCGGTAGTCATAAGAGGCAATCACCTAACAATGCATTGCGAATGAAAAACATCCTTATAAACCTGAACTCAAAATGTGAAATCTTATTTTATTAAATGTTGTCGATAAGCTAATCCAGCATAACAGCATGTTTTGGATATTTTGGGACAAATACTTCTCCCTCTGAGAAGGCATGAAGGAAAGGAAAATGCACAAAAGTTCGCACAGTTCATGAGAAGGACAAGCCAATGAGCTCTCCCTTCAGGAAGGAAGTTTTAGCACAGCCTCTTAGCCATGCTCCCAGGGCAACAACCCATTGGGAACCATGATTGCAAGTTAACAGATCTTGGGGCATCAACAGGATCTCCTAGATTTCTTGCTCCTGTCCTGTCTCCCTTTCACAGAACGACTGTGCTTTACATGGGTGCCATAGAATTTGTACACGAGCAGTCCAAAATCAACACAATTTTTCCCTTGAGCTTTTTGAAAAGTGTTTGTTCGGCAGGTGCCTTTGCAGTCTTCCTTAGAAAGAAAAACAGATAGACCCAAGGAGGGAGTTATTTCTGTATGGGAGCGAGACCAGAGAAAATGCATGAAAATCAGCTCTTCTTTCCACAGTGAATACTCCCTACCCCTCCCTAAAGCCTATTTTGTCACTGGAATCATACCCTGAAATCAGGCATGTGGGCCCAAATCCTGCCCCCCTGGAGCCACTCAAATCTTTGCCATAGACTTCTGTGAGGATGGAATTTCATTTCTATTGCAGGAGCCTGTCACGGCCAAAGGCGAAAAAGGGTGTTTTCCATACAGGCTCTGCTTTTCTACTTTTATGCCCCTCGGGAAACTGATGCAATTAGATCCCTATTATTATATTCTGGAAGGGCACATTTGGCACTGCGTGTGAGTTTATGTACTTTAAAAAGTTTATGTACTTAAAAAAAAAAAAAAAAGAAAAAAACACAGAAGGAAATTTTAAATATAAGTTACTGTCTTTCAAGCACCAGACTTTATATATAAACATTTCAGAGCTGCTACAGTCTGGTAGGTGAATAATTAGGAAAAAACATGCACGAGAACTGCATGATAAGCTGGCAAAGGATGATTGCTAAATAAGATTCTTGCCTCTCTTTAGTACCAAAACAAGAGATAACAATTTGTATTTGCGTCCAAAAAATAATCATGCAAACTTTGAATATTTGAATGAGAACCATAAGGAGGAGGCCTACGTTTTCCTTCAAAAACCTACCTTCTCCTCCCCAGGTTTTAACTGGATACACCGATGTTTATTGTCCTAAATTATGAACAATAGTATTTTGAAGTATTTACCAAATAACGTGCTTTGTCTCTTGGGAAAGCAGCAAGTCAGTGGTGAAGAAATTCCTTGAATTTTCAAATGCAGCATGCATGGAAGGACACATACACGCTACTCATCCACCCTCATTTATCATATGCATATCCTAATACATCATTTAGTCTGTAATATGCTTTCGGATATTTCTGGGTAGAGCTACAACATAAACTCGAATTATTTTCATCCTACCCAAGCTTTTATATGCCTTATCAGAACAGATCTACACGTAAGAAGGGATTTTGTCACGGGACAAGAAAGGAAGATGCCTTTTTTCCAGCTCCCCCACAATTCAATGCCTGGAGGAGCAACAGGAAAGAAAGCATGGTGACCCCTCTGAACTTGTGGAAGCAGCTGCCAGCTCAGCAGGAGAATTGCTGATGGACTGTAGTACCTGCCTCTGGAAGAAGCCCTTAAGCCAGTTCACTCTGTTTCTCTCTTGTTTTTTTACACCCTCTGCCCCCAAACTATACAAACGGAGGAGGAAAAGAAGAGTTTCAGAAACCTCGGGAGCCAGTTTGCTGTTAAAATGAATAGAAAAGTCACAATTTTACTTTCCAGTTGTCCATACAAATTTAAAACAATATAATTTCTGTAATAAGCAAGTAAGACATAACTTTAAGATACAATTTATGCATTGCTTCAGCCTTCTGAAACACTTTGTCGTTTGGCATATTAACATTCTTGCTCTTTAAAGTTATTAAAAAATATTTAATCTTCTAAAAAAAAAAATTAAACTTGGCAGATGTGAAACAAACGTATCTCTCTCTACGTAGAGAAAAATACCACACAAATGGAAATTGCTGACTGTTCCAGTGCTAATGGTAAAGGTATCTCTGAATGTCTCCCAGCCAGTTACCGCAATGGAGTTGAGCAACAACTTATTCCCTCTACCTTTGAGAAAATGAAGTCATTAAAAGAATCAGAAGCAAATCAACCAGAGAAGGTAAGAAAGATTTTTATTTTTTAAGATTAAAGGTGTGAGAACATCTGGGAAACCAGAACACAGCTGACATTCTTATCCTGAACAGCTTATATATACACATTTAAACTTAGGGCTCTCGTGCAGAAATCTGAGAGGGAAATACAGATGTGCTTGTTTTACCTACACCACACGGAGATGCCACGTGGCTCTGAATCACAACAGCTGGTCAGTTTGGACTTTTTGGCCAGCCTGTTGTAAAGCCAGTGTAAAAAGTGTCATGTTAGAACCCCACTTGAGATATCTACTGAAAGTACTTTATCTTGTATTTGTGATGGGTTAAGAGTGTGCAAATTCAGTTATCCTGGCTCAGCTGCACACAGCAGTTCTTCTAATGATTGTATGTGTAACTTCACCACTAAGTGTGCCTACTCTTTTGCTGCTTTTTTTTTTCCCCAGTCAAAACATCTAGGTGAGTCAAACACAGGCCCTGGTTTTGCAGATATTTTGAAACACACAGTGTAGATCAAATGGGATTACTGGAGAACTGAAGTGCTCTGGCCAGAAGCAGGGCCATAAGCTTCAGCAAACTCAGATCCCTAATTAAGAAGTTCAGGCTCTGCAGTTAAATAAGAGAGCTGATACGGGGCGCAAAGCAAAAGGTGGAAGAGAAGGGATGGGGAGGAGAGCAGGAGAACATTTTCTGGCATCTGACCCAGCTTTAAAACTGTGTTTCATTTTCTTAAAGAAAAACAAAACACTTCTCATGACTTTGGGAAATCCCTAGAAAAGCAACAGAAAAAACATTGTTTCAGAACGCAATTATGGTTGCTAAAATGACACATCATTTATGAATGGAAGCACTTAGAAGTAAATAAACTAATTCTTAAGGACAATGGCAAACATGCACCAGGCATAAATTTTCTCTTTCACTGGCACTGTTACATTGGCAATTCAATTACTCCAGATTTGCACTACTGTAACTGAAAGCAGAATTAAGCCCATTACCTGCATTGGTGACAAAAACCCACTGATATCCTAACTGTGCAAAAAGTCTTGATCAAAACCACAGAATGAATGATTTATTCAGTAAATTAAAATCTAGGCTAACCACAACATTCCTAATAGGAGTAGGGATAGTGGTAGTAGTAGCAATAACAATAATAGTAGTAATGTGGCTATAAAATACAGGCATGCGTTGCTCATCTTCAAAAGGAAGCCCGTGTCAGTTATACAATTCAAGAGTTTTATAGTTACCCTGTTAAACGATACGTACAGAAAACATAGGGCTCAACAGCTGAACATGTGTTATAGAAAACTCCTCTTGTTAATTGGTAAATTATCAAAGGCTAATGTGTCCTGTTTAGCAGCATCCCAATAGCACTAATATGGAAATCAAAATAGTAGCCACTAAGAACCAACCCGCTCGCAGGTTGCACTTAAGACTGTACGTTGTAATGAATACCCCATTCTTTGCTATCTGGTAGAAGTAACCTGTTAGTTTACTATCATGGTCAAGTTTAAGACTTTCCACGCCATCAGCTTTGAGTATTCCAGTTTTGAAAGCAAGAGGATAAGTAACCTCAAACTGTGCACCTCCCCTAGAAAACTTCCCCTCTCCTGTTCCATATTTGGTGTAAAACAGACACATCTCACTCGATGTTCAGTCTTGTTAAGAGAAGGCTTCTCTTGCTAAGAGAAGGCTTATGCAATCCATCTGCACGTTTGTATGTTCATATACTCCTGATCATTTCAATCAAAATTTGGCTAAGGGATAACCACAGCCCACCAGCTGCTCTGTCCTACCAAGTCTAACTCAAGGGATGTCTAACTGGCAGGGAAATACTTTGCCCCTGCCAGTCTGCTAGATAAAGCAGCTCCATGTGCTACAGAGACCAGCCTGGCAGGGGTTGGGGGCAGGACACAGCTAGCCAGAAGGGCCACAGTGAGAGCAAATTGCTTCCTGCCAGGAGCAAGGGTTAAACCAGGAAATGTGCTGCTGCTGTAGCACTGCAACTCACGCCCAGGTTTGCTGACAGCACTCATCTGCTTGCCCTAATTCAAAGCGGGACTGCGTACCAATGGTATAGCCCCAAACATAACGTGGAGCGGGCATCCAGTTTGTTCCTTTTCTAAGCAGATTGCCATATAGAAGTTAGTTTGATCAAGGATTGAGAAAAGATAAGCTTGCGCTCATGGCTCTGTCTATGGCTGCTCAGCTGGACAACAGAAGCCTACAATATTCTTCAACTGTAAGGAGAGAATAAGTATCTGCCAAAGTCCCAAATAAGCTGTCATCAAGGCACTTGTCTTGGATCAGCCCTGATCTCACCAGCAGGCACGGCTACTCAAGTGGAACATAAATTCTTTGTATGTATGCCAAGACATTTCATCTCTTAATGGAAGTAAAAAATGTCCACATTCGCAGGTCGCTAAAGGAATTCACTTTCCTGGTGCAATCCCAACATACCCCTTTTGTAATATGTCTTCAGCGATGACTGATTTGGGAATGGCACTGAGGAAGAGGAAAGATGCAGTGCAGCGCAAACACGTGCTAATCCAGCCAGATACCTGTGGGCTATCAGGCGGGCAGTTAGACACAAAGGAACATCTGATGTTATATCCAGTCCTCATGGCGACACTAAGCTGGTACATCTTTTATTTTATATAACTTTGTGGTATTTACCAAAATCCTTTTGAAAATTTCTGCAAGCAGATGCTATATGATACTTTAACATACATCAACATTGCGAACTTAAAGTACTTATAGTTGTTTGGACCAGTGAGTTGTATCGGTCCAATGAAAAGCATCCTGCCATCATCCTTCCAGAGACATTTCACAACTAGGAACAGCATTTTTCTTTAGATGTTTTCTGTGTGCATTCAGTTTGCAACTGCATGTCATTAGAAGTACACAGATGTTCTGCCTCTTGGTAAATACTATGTAAATTTGTTCTTATGATTATAGTACTTGCTAAAATGAGCATAATAATTAGGAGGCAATCCTCGCTTTATGAATTTTCCATAGTAGGTTTGATGCTCTAAGATAAAACTCCAGTTCATCAAAATAGCTGTGCATGCGCTTAACTTTAAACATACTCTTACTCTGCCACAATTAAGCAAAATACTTAAGTACATGCTTGTTGCTCGGAGGAGTTTAAATCTGTTCACTTTAATTAGATTTACATCCAGACTGAAGTTCTTTCCTGAAGAGAGGCCTCTGAAGTACAGCACTTTGAAACAGGAAGCAGTGAATGAAAATGAAGAGAGCCTATTCCGATTATCATCTCAATATGAAATACTACTTTGTATTTTTACATACATTAGCTATTTAAGACCTACAACTCCACCAATAAATAAGATAGAAAATGTTTTTAGCTCTGTTTTGTATTATCCAACTCCACCACAAAAAAAATCTCACACTTATCTGATGCCCAATAAATAGCTATTCAAACTACAGAAAGCAAACTCTTCCTTGTGAATTAGTCCTGGGAGGGCAGACAAAGACTGTTGTAGATAATAATCATATGCTTCTTATGCAATTACTTGTAACATTCTGGGATGGTGTTTTTATGGCTCTATGCATAAACTTTAAATGGTTCAGTGCTAATTTTCCTAAGTACATAAGGTATTAGGTCTTCCTAACAATTTTCTTCTAAAAAGAATGACCAGTGAAGCAATCTCCATAAAAGAAGTAGATACTAATCGTAATTTCAAATCAGACAGACGGGAAATTGCCACACCCTACGTTAGTGAATGCATCCAGGTCCCATGGTAATCTTTATGGTAAGTTTAGATTGTCTATGGGAAATGAAATCATGTGCCAAAGGCCAAGTAAATCCAAAATTAAAATTCAGAGTAATGTCTCCCAGTTGCATTCATAATCCTGCTTATTACCTCTTACATCATTATAAAGCATTCTCCAGAATAAAACAACCCACTGCTGTGCTATGTATACCACTGATACACTATAGGCTGTCCAAGTTCTGCTCCAAAGGCCAAATATCATCTACTCAGTTTTGAAAATTTTGCTCAGGGTCGTCACTCATGTCTGTGGTCAAACTCTTGGATAGGGGGGCCTTGGAACTATCTGCAGCTAATTCCCAAGCTTGTTTTATTGCAAGCCTTCTAATTCACTTTCATACGTTCTATTCCACATGATGACGACAGCAAACTGCAATCTACACTGCTATTATGAAAACAAAGAGTGACTCTTCAATTCCCAGGAAGTTATCACTGCAATTATTTGCTGTGCCATTTTGGGACAGTGTCTTCACAGACACATGCAGATTTTTTAAATGGTTTGGTGCTAACTTCTCTTTTACATGCGTTTGTAAAATCTACCATCTCTCCAAAGTTCACATTGAGTAGTCTCAATTCCCTTCACTGTTATTTGCAAGAAAAGGAATTAGAGACTCTGATGACCTGGTGAAATCACTCACTCAAGAAATTAAACCAAACAATAGAACTAAGTAGCCTAAATATTCTTTAGCAGAAATGTGGCACCTGCAACCCATTACTGAAAGAAGAACTCACGACCATAAAACACAGTGATCAAGTTTTCAGATAGTGCAAAAGATGTTAGTAGAGAATGAAAATTGGGTAAGTTTATTTTCTTCTGGTTTCTAAATTCATTTAGATTTTGTAGTTGGCAGCATGTCAGGACCAACAGGCTTCCGGCAGGAGGTCATTATTTTAAAACATTAACTCCCATGTTAATGTTTGATTTTGCTAATGTTTAAATTGGGATATATTTCTGAACAGGGGAATGGAGGGAAAAAAGATCACACACAATGCTTTTTGTCCCGTAAAAGTAGCCAGAGGTGGGTTAAAAAAAATCCCCTGAACCTGATTTCTTCCTTCCTTTCTAAGAGACATTGCCTGTTTAAAATTAACTGCTGACATAACACTCAATTCCACTTTTAAAACACACTTGAAAGACACTTTACATTCACACAAGTGGGGGCATAGTACAATTCATACAAGTAACTGCTAAACCGAGGTTGCAGGAAAGATGTGAGAACCCAAAGAATGAGTTTAGCATCAGATCTGAAAGAGTATCTCATGTCATAGAATCAAAGAATGGCCTGGGTTGAAAAGGACCTCAAAGATCATGGAGTTTCAACCCCCCTGCTGAGTGCAGGGTTGCCAACCCTGTTGTGAGACCTAAACCTCAGCCCCTCACTATGGGAAGTCATCAGAGATTTCACCACACTTGCGATGAGAAAAGAGGGATCGGCATCTGGTCAAGTAGTACCTGGGTTAAGTAATTGTCTAGTTGGCATTGGGAGGGACCGCAAAACAAAGATGAATCACAAATAAAGGCAGACTGTACCAATGGTAATTCTTGCCTCTTGGATTATCATCAAGATTGGCTTCATAGCTGATGATCTCACATAAATTCAGTAACTCACTTTTCAAAATAAAAGACTGAATATTTAAGGAACCTGCCTTGATTGGAGTCATGACAAGGCACCAAGGGACTCCTGATTTATCTGAGCTAACTCCGAGATGGATATCTCAGGCATCGGCATACACAGGATCCACTGTGTGTAGGTCCTTAATCCACCATCCACTCCCACAGCCACACTTAGCCCTGTCCTCTCTACAGTTCTGACTGCACTGCTTGTATTTCACTCTCCATTGATAGTCTTGTGTAATACTACTGTCATGCCTGAAACTTCAGCTCACACTTCATCTAGTTTCCACATTTTTTCATAACAGGAAATGTGATTCATACATATCTTTAATTACACATATCAATGTAAAAACATTATGCTGTTGCAATAGCAAAGTCTGGGTATCAAAACTTTTCCAAAATTTCAGAGTGGCTATAAAGAAGGAAGGAGGATTTCATGCTATGATTCTCCAGTGATGCTCAATGCGCTCTTCAAGACGACCATGCCTCCAGTATTGACATCCAGCTACCACACTGATCGTGAACTTTTGCACTCAGCAAGGAGGATTTTGGTGAGAATTTCCTACTTTTCTTTACACAACAAGGTACCCTGCAGCGATATGGTAAATTTAGATACAAATGAGGCTTCACCCAGGTTTCAGAGGGTGCTGTTACTGAAGCAGCCTTTAAGGGCAATCTAAGTGTAAAAAATAGCAAGTTACAAGAAAATGACTTCTGAGATGACATGCATTATTCCCACTAGTGTAGTCAGCTTGATGCAAATCACAGATAAACTTACATTACTTATGTGAGAGGAAGAAGAAGAGTAAATACAGCAGTTTTCTGGTTTACGATCTGAAAGCAAAACGTCTATTTTCATTCCAGTTGTGCACTTGCTAAATGAGGTGACTGACTGTTCATTGTATGAAATAGTGGGGAATTACAGAAATAAAATTACAAAATAGAAATTAGATCAATGAAGAGCAGTGTCAATTCTGAGGACTTGACTGCCGGAGATGTATCACTAACAGGCTGCCTCTACCATAAAACAGTTGATTGGAATAAACGCATTTTGTTAACTAGTCACTAGCAATTATTACTTCATTATCCTGGGTTTAAATTATGGAAGTAGATGTGTAACTTAAAACAAGAAGTATCTGTCAAGCAGGAAAGCTCAAGATACCTTTTAATAATATACCAGAGAGCTCCTTTACTGTGTTTCTTCTTTTGAACTCCAAGATAGCATCAGCTGGGGAACATTCTACTGTTCTGTGTACATTTCCCTCAACACCACAGTATCTGAAAAGCTTCCAGTAGTTCATTAAGCAACATGACTAACCTCCCTCATTTGCGGTTTCTTCATTCTCTCTCATCCTCTCCCCAAGGGGAGAGCTGTGTGCGCGCAGCAGTGTTTTCATTTCTTGTTGTTTCTTCTGTTTTTTTTTTTTTTTGTTTTAAATTTGAGCATGCTACTCTGCATTTATAGCAAAGAGATACATGGTTTTTATCTCAATTTCTGGCTTTGCTACTCACATCTTGCTGAGCATAACCTGCACTCCCTGCCCAGCTTTGATGTTCCATTACAAACCATCCTGCTACTGTTCTGTATGCCTAAAGACCTGCAGCAAGCTGATACCAAACACAAAAATATCAGCTAAGTCATGGAAAGAGAATGGAAGGTCTTGAGTTTTGTAAGACGAAATGTTACAAGAGATGCCTGTGCTATTGCCACGGACAGTAAGCCTATGCGAGCCTCCAGTAAGGAAGGGTGTGAATCAAGCTGCATGACTTGTTTACTACATCTGTGAGGTGCATATACAGGTTTTTGGTTCCCACTGCATAACTGCATGAGTGGAGACAGCTTTTGCACATATAAAATGAAAAACTTTAAAAATATAATAAAAAGCCTGCCTTTTCCTCTCCATTACACTAGCATATGCAGAGCACAACTATACTGGCTTGCCATATGCTTCTGCTAAATAAGAAGAGACTACATCTTGGTAGCATGTGTCATTTTTAAAATAAATCTCAGACTGAAAGATGTTATGGTAGGTAAAGTATTTCAGTTAGAAAAAGACTGCCTTATGTACTGTGGAAGGCTACTTCAATTTTTACGCATTCACCCATTTAGTATCCAAACACTGGGAATAATCTCAGTTCCTGTAGCCAACATTTCTAATGCTATCACCTCTTTTAATATAAGTTCATATTCATATCTAGCTGTATTAAGGAATATTAAAATAGCCTCTACTTCTGCAGTGCTTTCACTCATACATCCCAAAATAGCACAAGAAAAAGAAGTATCTATTATTATTTAATTGATGAGGAAAGTGAGAGAAAGGAAATGCAAAGACTCATTCCAAATTAGTCAACAGCTCAGGGCTGAGGCTGCAGTGGAACTCCAAAGCTCGTTGACTCCAACATACCATTCTGTTCCCAAGGCAGTACTGCCACATGAATTTGTACTAACCCTTCAAAATACATGTCACAGTGAAAGGAAAACTACACTAATGTGTGCTTGTCTGTACACAAAACTAACGTGATTTCTTTTTTTCCTAAAGACACACATCATCTGCATACATCATCAGCTCTAGCCCAGCATTATCTGCTGTTTGACTCCTGTCATTCAGAATAGCAGCAGCTGGCTTGGGACTCTGTGCTCAAGACAGGAGGAGACAGCAACTGAGTGACTGAACCTATAATCACATGCTGAGGACACCGCTGAAAGACTGCAATATTCCAATTCCTGGAATACAAGAAAGAGAATAAAAACTAATGTGCCTTAACATGAAAAAGACTGGCAACAGGGCTAGGCTTTAAAATACTTCAAAATGAACTTTAAAATACACCCTGAATCTGGCAAATACAGTTTCTGGCACAAAACCAGCAACTCCAGGGCCAGCCCAATTTCCCCTCACCTTATTGCTTCTACTGCGAGCAGATGGGGAGGAGAAGAAGGGCCACCTTTTTCCCCTCATGGTGTCTTTCTTGCTTGGGACTCAGCAAACTGCAGCACTGACGTCAGCAAGTGCCACAACAGACTCAAGCCTGCTGTTTCCAAAAAGCCAGCAGTGTCATACTTCAGACAGAAGAACATGCAGAAACAACATATTTTGTTTCAAGTTATTTAACTGCTCTGAGATTTTTGGCTATGACTCATAATTTGTCGTGCTTTTCACCTCAAAACAGTTTTACATCTGAGATACTCTCCCAATCAAGTCTTTTTATGGTTTTCGGCTGCTCTCAATTAGCTGATAACCTAAGCGTGAGTTAAATTTAAAATAACTGCTTCTTAGGACAAATATGGACTTTGATAGAGAGCAGGTATGACACAGAGTTCCACCATTTTTAGGGTCTTTTTTAAACAACACGGACATCACTGTGTTTCCCACAACACTGGTTAGATCTCAGCCACTTGCACATTCCATTGGTCTGCAAACACTGCAGAGGTTGGGTCAGTCCTCTCCTTACACCTGGATCAGACTTTTGCACCTAATGGAAAACGAAGCATTGCCTCCACCAGAGGAACTGGGAAAGGATGTCACAGAAATGAAGAGCTCAAGCGACGGAATGGAAAATTTATGTTCCTATGAGGCAACACAGTAACAGATGCAATAGCAATTGTTTTCCTAAAAAGGAATGCATAGAAAGTCCCTATATATATATATATATTTTTTTTTTTTTAAATAAGAAATAGCAAGTTAAATATTGTCCAGACATTTGCTGGCTTAAGCATGAGGGCCTATGTGCAGCGTATTCACACTGGGACTACACTCTCTTCTCTCAATAACATTATTTCAACTATTGAGTCGTGCTGCCACTGGGAAAATACGCACATTTCAACAAAGAAAAATAAATTGCATTTGTGTTCTCACTTCAACTCCCAGTTTCTTGCTGGAGTGGTGCCAGGCCAGCGTTTCAAGGTGCTGACTATCTCCTCCTAGCAAACCAGAACAGATGGGACAGGGAGCAAAGCTGGGACTTGGCAGCTAACTGTAAACACATTTAAATCCTGTATCGGAGCAAGGCTCTTTTTGCCCCTTACCTTCTCCACTTTGCATACCTTGAATTTTAGAACACGCATACCCAAATAGCTGGATCATGCATTGCACCACACGCTGCCGCAGTTTGGACTCTGTCGGGAAAAATGAGGCTCACTTCCCTCCTTTGCCATGTGCGACCTCAGGAAGATCATCCCATCACTCTCAGATGTAGCTTTGGGGGTATACCAAAGGTGCTGAGGTGCCGACACCAATATATCAAGGCCCTACAAATGAAGTGAGCTCTACAGTCCATGCCTGGCTGCAGGCTCGCGTCAAGGCACCCTGCGACTCTGCCAGCGTTACCAAGATGGGCACCACAACCACATTTGTAAAAATAACCCCAGTATATATCCACACAAACTGGTCCCAGAAGCCAGTTAACTGAAACGTGGCATTTGGTGGCTCTGAGCAGTAAAGGGAGGGTGCAAAACACAACTCTAATCGGAACTGGGGAGCTGGGGTGAAGAAGGTTACAATCCACATTTGCAGAACACTTTCTGAATACCAAAAGCTTTCCCCTTTATAAAACAAAAACTTCGTTCACTTCAGTTCACTCACCATGAATAATGAACTGGGGAATTAAAAGCTTTAAACCTGTTAAAGAAGTAATATTAACTTAGGTATAAATATAGCTGAAATAATCCAGACAGTTTTATGACCTTACACCCCCAAATGAAGGTGAAATGCAGAATTCTTTCCCCAGGAATAGTGGTAAACACAGCTAACAGATGGAAGAGCTGAATGGAAATTTCAATAAAGTAGGCCACAAAGAAGCATTTGTAAGCACAGGGGTACTTGCTTAAAAAAATAAAAAAAGAAAAAAAAAAGAAAAAAAAGAAGGCTAAAAAATGGAACTTTGTTTTATTTTGATAGAGTGCCAAAACAGTACTGCATTCCTTAAAGAGCAGAATAAAGGATCGAGTTAGACTGGCCTTCTCAACACCTCAGCAAAAGCCCCCATGGGTCTCATTTTGCTAGGATGACTATTTATATGACAGGTAAGGGAATAATTTTGTTGGATTCAGTTACACTAGGCCTCCGTGACCTCTGGGTCAAAAGAGCAAATGCAAAAGTGACAATGTGGATAATTGCCTGTTTAGGATAATGGAATACTGATTGCGGGTCAATTATTGTAACACCTGAAAGATAAATGAGCTGATGTGAAAGGTTCAGCAGAGATAGCAAACAAGGAGAACTGTCTGCACGCACCATGCCGTGGCCAATAATGCGGAGTACAGACTGTGGCGTTTGATAGCAGGGAAGCATATTTCCTGAACTGAACTACTAAAGCCGAGCAGTTTCCAAGCCCTGAAATATTTTAGTATGTAAAACGTGCCATAAAATAGAAATTCAGCTCAACTGCCCAAAGCTGCGGGATTAAAGTAATATTATTTAACATGCTACCCAATTAATTTCCATTATAGCCCTTGTCTGTGCCTCATGTCCCAGACTCGTTCTTTCTCCTGCCTCTAGAGTGAACTTTCTTTCATTGCTATACAAATAAAGAAAACCAGCCTTGACATTCATGTTTCTAAATTCAAGCAAAGGAGAAACACCATTCAGGCTACTGCTGCAGAGGGGCAGTGTGGTTCACAGAATTTTTAAACAATTGAATTTTGCCCATAAAATTTTTTGAACCTTTTGTACATGAATCTAGCTCAGTTACCTGGCTCTGTATTTCTTTGGGGTGGTGTGATTCTTGACAGGCTCATTTATCACCTTGGTTTCTCCCTACTTCTTGTGCCCAGGAAAAGAATGAAACCCACTATAACGAGACTCACTATACACACTGTGATAGAGTATGGTTTGGGTTGGGAAAAGGTCCAACAAGAGGTCAGGCTCTAGTCTCTCCACTGTGTAAAGGCACATCAACACCTCCAGTGCTTTGAGGGAGTAACCTACTTTGGAACTGTCTCCCACAGAGGCAGACACTTTGTGTCCAGACAGCTAGAAAGCCTACCTCTGATGTGCCAAAATCTTTTTTTACATCACATGAAAGGTCCATCTTCATGCAGAATCAGATGAATGAGCAGTAAGAAACGCATCTCCATGAGTAGCAAAACACTGAAAAGGTGCTCTTGAGATGAATACTCATGAGTCAAAAGTGTGCCACAGCAAAAACTGTTATTTAGAAGATCTTTCATTCAAGTGAGATGACAAGGATTCAGGGAATCTTCTGCAATAAACGTGCAGCTAAATAAAATCCTCTCCTCATGCTCTTTCAGAGCAGTATGTCAGGACTGTCATGTAACAGTATTACAGCTTATTTGTATTCAGTAAGAAAGCCAGGAAATTCAAAGGTGAATGACTACACGATGAGAAGAAGTTATGGGTGGTTCTCATTTTCCAG
The DNA here is from genome assembly GCF_002078875.1 of Numida meleagris. NCBI lineage: Eukaryota > Metazoa > Chordata > Aves > Galliformes > Numididae > Numida > Numida meleagris. The sequence continues at coordinate 64,970,208 of NC_034410.1, forward strand.
TTATTTTGATAGGAACATTTTTGCCTCTTCCACAATAGTGTCAGCTACATGAAGAGCACCTTTGATGCCGACCAAGAGTTCTAAATCCACAATGAAACTTCCTCAACTGCAAGACTAAGGCCAATGAAGATAATAACAACCCAGGCGTCCCACTAGAATAACTCTTTGAAGGAACAAGGAAAAAGAGTAAGTCACCTGACTTCGGGTAAGAAAACAAAACAAAAAATCCCAGCCCTGGGCCACTGATCGAACAGTGTCTCACAGTGACTAATTTCTGACTAGAACCCTATCGCTTTGGTTTTCCTTTCCCTCAGACAAGATGAATCACTGCATGCAGGCTGACAGAGAGAAAGAGAAGGCATCCTTTTCCTGCAGCTGCCAAAACCTTCATGGTTTTCCTGTACGACAAAAGACCATCCGGCAGTGATGAGAGATTTCTGAAACTCATTGAGGTTTTCAATGCTTAAAAGATTATTGGGATCTCTTCCAATGTGGAGATAAATTAGTTCTTATTCCAAATATGATGTATTTTCTTTTCCACTGTATTTAGCTTCTGCAGGGAGCACACCTCTCAAATGTTCCACATTTCAGGAATGGCCCTCATTTTAGTCTCAAAGTTATTTATCTTCCTTATTAGCTTGCTATCTCTGTGCTTTTGTTATTGAAGACTTCACAGCAAGAAAAAAAAACATGCCCAAACTTTCACAAGTTGAGCTTGCAGAAAAAGTCCCACGCTTAAAGGAATAAATCCCATAATGTTTTCAGTTCCGAAGCAAATACATGTTTTCTCTTTTTCTGTCCCATATTTAGTACACTGTGAGAGGCATGCACAAAAGTTTCTACCAGGGAGACCCAGTGCAAGTTTTGTGGAGGTTGAAAAGCTGAAGGCAGGGCCCCCTCTTCCCTCCCACCTACAAACTGCTACTTGGCAAAGCATCCCCAAACAAAGCTTGATCCTAAACCCAGCTGCTACAAACCACGCTGGATATTTCCAGTTTGCATGAGCTGTACTAACTGTTAAACACCGGCCTGAATTTTCATAAATTACAGGAACTGATTACTACTGGAAAACAGCGCAGAGCCCTCCGGAAAGCACCATGCAGTTTCATTCTACACAAGTTGCACAAGAGGATTCTTGTTCTGAGGCTGCTTGTATAGCATAGTTGAGCCTTCAAGAGCAGCTCTGTGCATGGAGCGTGAGTAACAGCCACCAGGTAAGATACAGAAAGCAACAGTTAGGACTGCAGAGATCTCTTAAAAGAAATGCCACTGCTGAATGAATAGAAAAACAAGTGTGAGGGCAACCAATTCATAAGCACGCACGCAAAAGCTGCAAACCAAACATTCCTTCACTAGTGAGACAAGTACCTCAGCTGCAAAAGAGCTGAGCAGTGATTTTGAGTGATTTTGTACAGACTGAGGGAGCTGATGGGTCTCTGCCTTGTGCAGCTGCCTTTAGAATAGCTTCTCTTCCTCACAGCCTGAACTGAAATTGCTACTACTGACCTGGAGAAACAGGATGTGCAAGAAGCTTGTAAAACCTTGGACTTGGCCAGATCTCTCCGAGACAAATCTAACACCTGGTAGGGCTCTCTGCTTTCCTTACTGTTAGATTCTGCCTCCTTACATCTTAGTTCCCATTTGTACAACTCAGGAGGGATGCTCGTTAAGCTGTGGTCAAGCTCTGATCCAGGAGTCTCTTGCTTCTTCTCAGCAGATAAGATCCTCAAACCTCAAGAGGTCTCTAAAGGGATTCAGTAGAGACTGTGCCGAGACTGTTTTCTTACCCGAAGTCATGTGACTTACTCTTCTTCCCAGTCGTTCCTACCGATAAATAAAAAAAGCCGTACAGAATAAGGGAAAGAAAATCTGAAGTGATACTGAACTAGAAACCTGGCAACTCAGTGTGCATGGATGGGTAAGAGAGCAAATGAAACCCTGAGTTGAATGTTTTAAAAGCTGAAGAGTATCTGCCATTTCATTGAGAATGAAAGAGGAACAATATCTGATGTGTACAAAATCCAACTCAGACGAGTTACTTAGGAAGAGTTTGACAGCGAACACATCTGCAGAAACAGGTGATATAACTAAGACAGACCAAGTGCTGAAAGCCAGCAGGAAAAAGGAGGAGATGTTCTGTGTAACAGAAAAAAAAATGTTTAATGTTGTCCCATCTTCAGTGAACTCACAGCTTGAAAGATGGGAATAAATCAAAATCAATCAGGTCATTATCACAGAAGAAGCTGATAAGTCTACTCTGTAAAATGGCAAAATCCTAAAAATCACTCCTGAGGATTTAACTAGGCATCAAGCTAAAGTAGCCTCATATCTGATGTTTGCTGAGCATGCTACAGATTGCTTAATGCAATTCTGGAGGAGATTTGGTAGAAAGATGGAAAGGTAAAAGAGGCTTTTGCCTTAGGTAGCAGACTGGGAGAACTCCTTCCCAATCATTATTTGAATGCTGCTGGGCTTCATTGTAATACCAACTGTCATAGTGTCAGGAGTGTTTTTCTTTTTCTTCTTCTTGGCTTTTTTTTCTTTTTTTTTTTTAATTGTGTTTTCATAACCATTTACATTTCAGTAAAGGCAAAAAATTTTGGAACATTAAAGCTTGGATGTCAAAAAGGACTTACAGTGATTGAGATGGTAATTACCTGAAGTCAAAAATGAACTTAGAGGAAAGAACCCAGAACAAGGTGTTTAGAGCTACTCAGATGATTTCTCATTTTCTTGTACATGCAACACCATTGAAAAACAAGACATTTCTTCCAGTACCTTTTGGCTTTGATGGCTTTTCTCCTGGAAAGAATAATTTTTCAGGCTGCAGCTATGCTACTGAAACTTCACAGTCTGTGTAAAAACTTTTTTTTTTTAATTAAAAACAAACTCAGAAGCTGATTCCTAGATTAAAAACATACTGCATTTATTAAAATTATTTTAGATAGTTTGTCAATACTTTACATTTCCTTTTTTTTTTTGAATGAACTGTTTGCGTGACATTTTTACGTTAAACTGCTAACATGACCATTACACAGAGGAAAGATGCCTGCCTGACTCAAATGAGCCCTCACACTCCTTGCGTGAAACCAAAAAGTCAGCTCTAGGCTGCAAACACCACAAGACTTCTCAGCCATCATCATCACAAACAACACAGACACTCCGACAACTCTTCGACGCTTCATCATACAAAAACCAGACATACAAACAGAGAGAGATATCTGAAAGAACATCCCAACTTAACTTTGACATGGCAGCTTTGTATTTGTCTTTAGTGCTGGCTCCGGGCTCCCATGACACTACAGATTTCCCTTCCCATTCTGATCCCTAAAACCATACACTCTGCATGCCCATACCAAACTTCTCCCCATGACCCATACATGAATGAGGAACCCAGAAGCCAGGATGATTAGATGTGGCTGGGAAAGGAGTGCTTGCCTTGCTGAGGTTTAGATAAATCAGAAGAAAAAACCTAAATGTGACATGCTGGAGAAGGGAACATCTGAAGCCAAGTTTTCTGCAAAGTTATTTTGTGGCAACTCAGGGGGCTGGGGAGCATGGTGACTGCGAGAAAAAGAAGGAAGCAGACTGAAACATCACATTTGAGAGAAAGAAACAAAAACTAATGGCAACAGCTAAACTCTCTGATTAAAGGGAGGCTTGCGAGGAGAAACATTAATTAGCAGTTTAAGCGAGCACTTGAGACTTTCAAGTTTCTAATGTCCAGATTATAATGAAGTCATCTTTCCTGCTGTTCTTCATGAGGTTAATATTAGCAGAGCTTAAAAAAATGGTGACCTAGTCCTGCCTTGGATATGCCATGCAAATGATGAGAAAATATAAGACAGGGGAAAAGAGTTAATTAGTGTTGAGGGAGACAGTAACAGCATGCGCTTAGATTTTCACTGAGAAGAGGTAAAGGCTACTGTCTTCTTTCTTTTTCAAAACAGTGTCTGTAAATGGCTTCTGGAATAAGTAAGAGATTGTGACATGACGGATGTGGGTAGTGTGCGGTCACTACTGAAAAATCTGAACTAGACAGGAGATTTGAAATCCAAAGGCATGAGTTACTTAGGCATGCCAAGAGGGAGCAACCCACTGTGGGTACTGCCATGCTGACTTAAACTTCCTGCAGCACTTAACCTGATATACCAGAAAAGGGATGCCTAGTTTTCCCCTAAAGAGAAAAACATGTATTAACAATAGTCATTTACTTCAACAGGTCTGTATCAATCCCTTTCCTTATTTACAGAGAAGTAAACTGCTTGCTGTTTAGATAACATTCTCTCAGAGGCAGGCCCAGCTTATCGGAGCTGCCTGCTGGGAGCAGAGCGCAGGGTACAAACAATGCACGTTCACCAGCTCCACTGCCTTGAAATTCGACAACGTGAGATAAAGTCCAGATTGCTTTCTGAGCCTTTTTTTGGCTTTCCTCAGCATCATCGGCAGTGGCTTGGCCTATTTGAACTAAAAGTCTGAGAGAACAAGAGGGAGAGTATAAGATTACCAATGAACTCCTCCAGAGAAAACCTTGACCACAGGTTGGGCATCCTGTCTACGAACGTCCCCAGGCTTTTACTGTAATGTCACATACTCTTCCAATGGGCTTTTATCTATTCACTCAATAGCATACACAGAGATAAAGCCAGCAGAAGCTAGGAGCAAGAAATCAGTAATTTCTGCCACTCCGCTCTCTCACCATTTGCCATTCACTCATCTATAACTTATCCCTTCCTGCTGGCTTAACTTTATCACTGCGGGTAAGTTCAAGGCACGCTTAACACAAGTGAATCAGCTTGTCTCAGTTGCTGTGTATTTGTATGCAGACAAAAATGCTGATTTTGTCATCTGCCTGCCTTAGAGGACCCGCCCTCCCTGCCAGCGCCTTGACCTGCTACGAGCCACAGGAAACACATTGCAGACAGACTCCATGCAAGCAAATGGCACTATATAGGCTGTCTGAAGGGCCTGTCTTTTTTTTGTTTTCTTTTTCGTATCATGATTCAGAACAGGTCAACGGTATTAGTTATCATTTTCCCTTAGAGTTGGCTCAGCCTTGAGGCATCCTTCTGGAGAAGTCCCAAGGTTTCACAAGAGGCCTACCTCTCTACAGCTCACCCCTTTTCAAGTTGTTTCGGGGAAGAAAAAAAAAAAAAGGCGTTGACATTCTGGAAGGATAATGAAGGAGATCTCTAGTACCACGGCCATTAAAACTACAACACGCAGCCTTCTCTGCCAGAGGGGTCCAGCTCTCGAGCCCCTGGAGGTCCTGCAGCAAGAGACACTGAAAAAGGGCCATGTGCAACAAGCAAGTGCAGCCACTCTGCAGACTTTTCCTCCCCACTTTGACAAACAGTTCAGTCTCTGCAGCTCCTGTACAAAGCTAATAAACTTTATAAAACACCAAAATTACCATTGCCAGGGGATACATCAATGATCCAGGGATTTCTCTGCTGGCTGTGTAGTGGCTTGGTGTACTGTGACCCACCACCCTAAAAATTCTAATCCCTTCACTGAATGAGAGACAATTAAAAATAATATAATATTTCAAAGCTCTAAGTGCTCCCATATGGAGATCAGTTTTTAAGTGCTGTAATTTGCCAACTATAAATATTACTGGAATTGTTTTAATGAAATATCCTGTGCTATTATGTAAGTACAGTATTGTTTCCATTCACACTTCTACTCTACACAATTATTCCAGATGTTCTACCCACCATCTTGAGATACTGTTTTGCCAAAATACATATACACACACATTCAAATACAGATGTATATTAACAAATATATATATATGCATAAAAATCAACTTAGTAAGATAAAAACTGACACTAAACACTAACATTTAATCATTTAATAGAGGTTCTCCAGGCATGTCTTAATCTTCTTTTAACAAACTTGTAATCATATAACTCAAACTTTTAAATTTTCATGATCCTAAAGTATAATGAAAACAATGATAAAAGTCTACCATTAGATCAAAAACTGTCAAGGGCAAGCAAGAGAAACTACAGAGACACCAAAGAAGCAGAGAGGTCAAGTGCTTCCAAAAAATTTCAGGTACTGTACCTTCAAGTATATTGCAGAGGGAGGTGACTGGTTACTGTTGTTTTATTTAATAAGGCTTCACATAAATTCCAGCTGCTAACCGTGTGATAAGTCCATCTCAGAACACAAAGGGCTTCTATTCTCCTGCCATGGGGTGATCCTGACTTCCACTCACTTGTTGGGAGCCACAATGAAGACTGAATAGATCCCATGTACCATTTTCCTGGGCTCATCTTTGATCGCAACACACGAGTCGTGTGAATGAACAATCTTCAGATCTAAGGAAGAAACAGCTTATTTCATGTAACCCTATACAAGGTTCAATAATATTCCCGGGGCTTCACTACAGGAAGTTTCTCAGTGCTTTAATGCAGCGATGGCACTTTTTTAAAACAAGAAGGGGAAAAAAGAGAAAAAAAAAAGAAGAAAATGCACTCAGGAAGAAAAAGGAGATGAAAAGATAAGCATCTCTGAATTTCTTTCTTCTCTCTCTTTCTCTCATTCTCTTTTTTCACTCCTGTATTCCAGTTCTCGGACTTTTTATTTAAACATTCTTTCATTTGTTTTAAGGTTTCAATCCTTAGCAAAATGCTGAGGGCCCTACACTTTCATCTTTCTCCCTCAATTTTACAAAAGGAAAATACCACTCTTCCAGATGGTCTCTGCAGCTGCTCCATAACTCTTACTGATGGTGATGGTTCTGCAATATCAGCAAGTAATTCCCCACACAAGTAGGAGGAAGAAGATGGAAAGATTCACATGACCACGTGCTATTCAGCCCTGGCAATATGTGAACAGGAATGGGAGAAGGTAAGCACTTCAGCTGCTGGTTCATCAGCAAAAAAATTGCTATTTCCACTCCCAATAAATAAATAAATAAATAAATAAATAAATAAAATACAGTAAAGAAATAAAGATATTTCTTCCGATATTTTTCACGGTTTCCAGACCCCTGTTGTTGTCTCCTCAGCACTATGTTTCCTCTCTCTCCTTGGCAGATTTTGTACTCTTGGACGAAATCAGATACCCTTGTTTTAATGGAGGTATTTGAAATCATTTCTATGTAGGTTGCTCCGAAAGTAATGCCTCCTATTTATTTCCATGGAAACCACAACAGCTACAAAGATTACAATAACACTATTTGATAGGGCAAATTCTCAGCTACAAAACACTGTATTTCAACACAGCCACCACCAATAGCTATGCAATTTCATCAGCTATGAACAAGAGCTTGCATGCTGTGCTCATCAAAATTTGCAACAGCAGAGATAACCCATTGTTTCACAGCTGCTATGACGGCATCACTGCTAGAAAAATGTTGCCCAGTCAATCCATCTTTCATCAGCACAAACAGATGGAAGTCAGAAGGTGCCAAATCTGGACGATACAGTGTGTGTGGTAGGACAAGTGGCAATGTGCTCCAAGGTCTTTACACTGGTATGGGGCCTGGCATTACCGTGTTGCAAGGGAAAGGTTGTCTTCTTCTCTGGCCTGACTCCAGAAGTTGGAGCCTTCAGCTTAGTCAGTGCCACGATGCAGCGGTCAGAGCTGATGGTTCTGCTGGGTTCCAGAAAATACAGAAAGATCACCCCTTTCCTACCCCAAAAGACAGCGTGAATCATTTTACCCACTGAGGGCTGTGCCATGAGCTTTGTCTTCGATGGGGAATTCACATGTTGCCACTCCATGGACTGCCATTTTGACTCCTGCTCATAGTGATGACACCGCACCTCATCACCGGTAACAATGCGACCCAGGAAACTGTTACCTTCAGCATCATGTTGGTTCAATAGGCCCTGCAAAACTTACATATGGTGTTCTTTTTTCCTGTGTAAGCACTCATGGGACCCACCTGGTGCAAACTTTGTGATCTCGCAATTTTGCCACCATTGTTTCCAATGCACTGAAGCCAACATACAACTCCATACACAGTTCCCTGGTTGTAATCCCCTAATTTGCACATATGAGCTGATTGAAACACTCTTCATTTCATGGTGTAACAGCTGTGCCTGCTTCACCTGGAATATGGTTTAACTTTCAGGGCACTGTTGCCATGCTGAAAAGCACCACCCACTGCCTTACTGTGCTCACATCCACTGTTTGGTCTCCATGTACGTTCAGCAAGTATCAATGAATGTCAATGGGTGCCATTTTTTCTGCATGGATGAATTCAGTGACAAATCTTTGCTTCATACATACTTCCATGTCAGACACCATTCTGTCAGACTGCCCCTCTGCTGCCATCTGTCACACAGCAACAACATGTAATGGAATACTGGTGGGAAGGTTCAACCTCTACTGCCATACCACCAACACCTGATGTCATGGGCCAACTTCATAAAATAGGAGAAATTACTATCAGAGCAGCCCTTGTATTAAATGTTTAGTTGTGATAAAAATATTTTTTGAAAGGCAATATTTACTATTAGTGAGTATGTATTTTAGAAGAAACTAAAGGTATAAAATAAATATTTCATTTTCTCTATGCACTTATATGGACAACACTATCTATTAAAGCAGAATGCAGTGGTTTTACACATAAACATTTTAAATCTCTTTGCAATATTCTTCTAAAAGGAGAACTTAATTCTTAATCACACAGTCTGTGAGCCTTTCTCCAGAGACCTACATCAAGTATCTGTAACACAAGCTGAAACTACTTTTAATACCACTCACTGGACCAGATTTACTCTTTAAAAAAGCAAAAGCTTTAAAATCATTACAGAATGAGTATTTAAAAAAACATGCACAAATGGCAGGCCTTTTAAAATGTTAGATATTGCATGTGTAAGTAGTCAAGAAGGAATGTGACAACCTAGGCTGGAGGTGAGTACATATCTGACCAGGTCCCATGCAGTCACAGAGAAATCTAGACCCAGAGACTTGTCTGGAGCTCATGAGGTGAAGCATGCTGAACATGGAGCAGGGAACTAACCAGGCAAAAATAGAAGTCCAGCAATTTGTAAAAATACAAAAAAAAAAAAAAAGTCCAGGTGCTGTTTCAAATTAATTTTTCTCTGCTGAAACCTCAGTTAAGCTACAGTTTCTGCTTGCAATGCCAGCACCAAGGCAGCTCTGCTTCAACACGGGAGCAGCTTCAACTCAAGGCTCTCAGCACGTCCAAGCTGGGGGGGAGCTGGAGCTTTTTGGCAGGGATGGGGCACAATCCTCTTAGAATTTTTCCCAGGGTCTGCATGTTGAGCAACTGCAGCCCATGCAAAGGAGATGTGGAGGGAGGGGGTGGGAAAACTGAAGGAGGCTCACTGACAGGGCGACCATGGTAGCTTGGGATGATTATACAAACGGCTACACATCTTTTGATGTTTCTTTTTTTCTAATAATACGATGGTCATCTGCATGATTTGGTTTCTGAGAAATGCGGCTTCATTTCTCTCTCATAAAAACGGTCTGTTTCCTCTTAGCAAACAAATTAGAAGAAGGGACCTATAATAATTTACAGTATATTAGACAGTTATTACTGTGCAACGATATAATATGGTGATTATTCTAAGTAAGAGCTTTGGTAAAATTCACATACTGGCAACGGAAGTGCAAATTTAGGCCTGGTGCAGACTTCTGAAGTCAAATCATCTGGGGCAACATCTAAATTCCAAATCCCAATCCCCTGACTCATTCTTGTAGTTTCATCATGATTATTCAAGCACTGCCGGTGTGTTCGTGTCATAATAAATAACAAGGAGGAGAAATTACAAGGTCGACTTGTGTGAAGGTGATAGGTGCAATTTGTTGTTTCGAGCCAATGTTTCATAGCGAGACTCCAGGTCTTGCTATCACGACCTCTGCACATACCGAGCATTTCTTAGTAGAACTTAAAACAGGAAAATGAAGAGAGAGAACTTGTTAGTTCCTGCTTACACCCGAAACACGAGAGGCAGAGCTCTGTAAAATGGGACCTATTTCACTGAGCTGATAAAATTCAAGAGTTCAACAATGTCACAGCCTGGCATCCGCATTAAACTTTATTCTTTTTTAGACAACGCGAGTGCTATGTTTTAATGGACGCTAATGTAAATAGATGTGCATATAATGACTTCGGTGCAGTCACATAGGCTTAATAAAGCATTTTTATTGTCATCATTTATTGCCACATTGTTTTCGCACTTAGAGTGGTGTAAGTCCAAATCCACCCCACAGAACTCACTGCTTTACCTGAGTGTAAATCTGTAGTTACTTTAGATGTTTATCAGCCTGAAAGGAGGCTCTGGCTCACAGAAACTAAATATCACCTTCATTTGAGCGCTGCTGAGTGTAAGCAGACTGTAACCAGATCCTGGACAATCACTCCAGCGCAGAAGGAGAGTAGCAATCATTTTAAGTAGGGGAGAACTGAATTCCACTATATAGCTCTTATTTATTTATTTATTTATTTATTTATTTTTAAATAAGGTGGCCTAGTTTCACCATAAATAGCTATGGAGGAAAGCTATTCTTCGGAAGCTTATCAAACCATTTAGTCTCCGCTTGAAGCTCCTCTGCACCTTTTGCCCTCCACTTTGCCTACTTTCCCCTTGAGAATGCAATCTGCCACAGCTCCTTTTCTGCTCCTCATTTTTTATGCAAGTTACCAATATGATTAATATTCCAACACATTAAAGCACTGAGAATTGTTTTGCACACAAGAATACATAATAAAGGACGTGGCAATGGCACAAAGCACAGCTGAAACACAACTATACCCGAGGAGCACAGCCACGTTTCAGAGAGTATGTCAATATCAGGAGAGCACATTATGGCAATGGAAGAGAAACAGTGGGACCTCTCATTTGCATGGGGAAGTCCAGAGAGAGGAGTGTAAGGAATGGGAGAACATACACATCTGCAGTTGCAGCAACAAAACCGGCCTGACATTTCACAAAAGGTCATCAGATGGCAAGCATGTAGAAATTGCTATTTATACATCATAGAAAAAAAGGACAACTCTAGGAACATTGTTCACTGGACACAAAGCTGGTGTGCTGGCCAAGAGAACTTCGTACCAGAAGACCATGTGCTACAGCAGATGGCATCTAGCTGAAAGTGCAACCTAACTATGGCAGTGCATGCTTCTTGGTGGACATAACCCACCAGAGGTGAGCATGAGAGGTCTGAGAAAAGCTAAGCATGGACTCATGAAATCCTTAATATTATAAAAGGAGACAGATATCGGAACAAATTGCCCTGGTGTAAGTGAGGGCATGGCTTCATGGCATACCAGTGAGACCTTGACAACAGCACAAGTGCAGAAAATGCTGCACTGAATTTATCACAGTCAAAAAAGAAACCTTATGTGGAGGCATTTATTATGACATGCCTCAGGTATCTTCAGGAGATGCATTGTATACCCAGGACTGATGTTTTCTCCAAACAGCCCTTCCTTGTGTCAGCAAGCTCAGACATGAGAATATGCTTTCGCTCTGCTCAGTTACGGATGCTTTGTTGCCTTCTTTCTATCCAAGCGCACTCAACTTAATAGGTCTCCCTTCCAGTTCTTCACCGTGACTCAAAATTTATGAGAGAAGTTTTCTAAGGTAAAAGGGCAAGCAGGTGCTTGGTTTCCACTCACAACCAGCACCTTGCTCCTACATGTGCTGCTGAACATCTCCCCAAACTGGCTCTGTAAGTGTCTGTGAGCAGGAGGGTGAATACAAGCAATCCAGCTGGCATCTTCTTCAGCTAGCATGCCCACAGAGACGGGAAGAACTTTTGCAGTGAATTCCCAAATATTCTCTGGATTTTGCCTTCATCACAAACATGAATTTCAGGCCAAGCTTACCAAAAGGATCTCAAAGATCTGTGTTACTTTCTGCAAACCTAGGGCAAATTATGACTTCAGGTAAAAGCCACAGAAAAACCCACAACCCACCCAAAAAACAACCTTGGTCGGCTGTGTTTCTTTCAGAAGCCAAGCAACTGCTGGCCGTTTGGCACCAGCACTCTCAGTCAAACACAAAATGCAAGACAGAAACAGTAACTGCAGGAATATTTCCTCCGAACTTCTGCAGGCGAAAGCTGCCTATTGTTACATGCTAGGAACACCAATTTGGAAGGCGGGGATAATAATGAGATACAAAAGAAAGACAGGAAGCTGGGGTGAGAATCTCCTGATGTGCTAATTAATTCTTGATTCATTCTTTCGCTGTAGGCGTATAAGAAACTATTAAGGAATTGCACAAATGTCTATGCAAGCTGTGGGCTCAAATTCCATTTTTTGTGAATGTGGCAGAAAACTTTTATGCTGACCGTGGTAGAAAAATTATTTAAAGGAGCAGTACCTGTGAGGCACAAACATGCCTTACCCATGACTGAGAAGAACCTACCAATTTTCAACTACTTTTAAAGTTCAGAATCTAGAATGTAGTGTAATAAGTAATGTAAAGCAATGGGGAACTAAGAAAAAAAAGCATAATAATAATAATAAAAAGATCCCAATAATCCCCTCAGTTTAGTGAGCTCAGATTAATCTTTTACTGAAGTTAGCACTGAAACGAGATTGAACTGAAATTTCTATTCTCAGAGGTAACGCAGGAATATTGGACAAATGGAGAACACTGCAAACGCTCAAGCATGTTCCGTTCGGCAGCTGCTGGAGCTACACCCAGATCTTCTCTTTCCTGGTGGACTGGTGCTGCACATCTCGATCACAAGTCTTATCACCCCATGGCAGTCAGCCATCTGTCAGCACCGCAGAAGGTCACACCTCCCATCTATCAGTAAGCGATGAGCCTGAGAATTTCTCCAACCAAACAATCTCCAGTCATCCAACACCGCTCTGAACAGGCGTGCTGTTTTATTTCCATTCCCCATGCAAGGTTCCTCCCCCCTGGTGCCACAGCACTGATGATTTGGATGTGGCTCTGAACTCAAGTCTTGGGCCTAGCATTTAGTTGGATAAGGCATGAGTTGCAATGCATCCAGTGTCTCCACCTGCAAGTGTTCTCCTTGGCAGAATACCAAAATGCCACTATCCCACAGCACAATTAACAGATCCAGGGTGAAAATTTTTGAATGGATTTCCCTCTCTCACACCTACACAACCATTTTGTGGCCGCAGTTACTGAAGTTCTGCCTCTCCACGGAAACAGTCCGTGGCTGAAACCGGAGCTGCCTCAGAGGCACTTCACTTCCTCAAAGACCTCGCAAAGAGCCGGCTTAGCTATGCCCACACAGAGCTATGGGCACTCCCTAAGTCTTTGGGAATCCTGGTGTTGGTATGGCTTTGTACGGCGGTTCTCAGGAAGGTTGGCACCAGAATGGAGCACTCGCTTGCCAGAGATCCAAGCCAGGGCCTGAAGATATAGATTTATGATATCTATTCTATGGTTTGTACCCTGACAGAACCCTGAATATGGCTGCTGCATCCCACAGAACATAAGCACAGCTCTTGCTCCGCAGAACTATTTTGCTCACAGTAACAAAATAAAACATTTTTTTCCCCCCACAGATTTTGCAGTTTTAACTCCCTAGAAGCCTGCTTTATGGCATCACGCACCCTCCCTGCATAGTCAGTTGTGAGCTGAAGCACTGGAAGTGTTTTCTGAAGTGCCTGCTTTGAAAATACTTCCCCTGGATGAATACAGATCAAAAGTGTAAAAAGACTATTTAGGCATCTTCATAACGTGGGGTATCCTTCAGCATAGTCACATGTTTTCAAGTCCTTTTTTCAAGTAATTTTAGCAGCAAAAACAGACGGTGTCATGTCCTTTTTTTCTATGATAAAAAAAGGGATGGCCACATAGGGAGATGTGTAACAACGTAAGTCTCTTGAATTACATAATTCCATATATAATAATATATAATATATATTATATATATTATATAATATTATTAATTATAATTATTAAATTATTAATAATTATAGATATATATAATACTATATTATATATAATTCCAAGCATGCGTGTATATTGAATGACATCTAGGTAAAAACTAAGCTAAGGAAAAAAGCCTTTTTCATCTCCCATCTATCTCATATTTACGTATATGTGTGTGTATATCTATTTATACATATACAAAATCAAACAAATAAAACCCAGGGAATGCAAGCCATCTACCTTCAAGTATTCTTTGTCCCCAATGTTCAGCAGCAAGAATTCAACCAAACATTCTAGTTTTCTCCCATGTCTAGGCAAGTTTCCAGAAATTCTAAGCTTAACAAGTGAGTTTTAGTCCTGTCCAGGTTGCACACCTTTTTGCTACTCATCTCTTTCCTTCCTGCTTCACATTTGCACAAACTGCAAAAACTGTTGCAATGAAAGATTCCTTCATACAATGGTGCCGTAGCGCTGTCATGAAAAACACCGATACAATTACAAAAAAAAAAAAAAAAAAAAAAAAAAAAGAGAGAGAGAGAAAAAGCAAAACTCTAAGGAATTTAGAAAACAGACAAGAAATTTGCAGACTGAGGCATAAACACACCTTTATTTAACTGACTGATCTCTCATTTAAAATAATTTCCTTGACTCAACCTTTCAAACACCTCCTCACCTGACCATGCAAGAATGCAAATCATTCTACCAAGTTTTACCTCCTTGACACTTGATTCTTCTGGGATCTATTCAGCTCTTGTGTGTGGATATAAAAAGGGTAGCATGCACATAAGTTAACGAAAGACTGAAAGAAGGAATGATCTTATTTTTTAAAAGAGTGAACAACCTACATGGCTCAAAGAAGAAAATATTTAAAATCAATTCTTTACCTTGGAACAGCTCTAATTTTTGGAGGGAAGCAAAATCTGCACAGAAAAATAACACAGCTAAGGAATTTATTTCATCTCATGATTCATCTAGTTTCTCTCTTCTACTCCTCCAGCTTTCTTATCACACTTCCATGTGCCTGTTTCATTTTTTGAAAGTCCAGCTGTTCCAAGAAAAAGCTTTTTGTTTACAGACCACATGCCTTTTATTTATTTATTTTTAATGACATGGGAAAAAAATAACAGGAAAAAAGTACATTTTTCTATATCCATTTGCTTCTAAGATACTTCTTAATCTTTGCAATGGTTCTTTTCTAATCCAAAACCCTTGGGGCATTTTAGAAGGTAAGTGAGTGATTAGAGGCATTCCTTCTGTAATTTATACGCTTTGTAAACCCTAATTGTTGTGAGTCAAGGATTTCATTTTTCCTAAAGAGGCAAGTTTGGTAGGCTTGATGGTGCACAGCAAGATGTATCCCATTGGTCAGACCTCAACAGATACTTGCCCACCTTGGTGTGTGTTTTGCTTCATACTTTAAAATGCAGAGGTTTCTGTTTGCCAGGGGATGACTTCAGTTGTTGAAATAAAAAGCAACTTTTTGATTACTACTTGAAAAGTGCTTTTTCATCAAAAAAGAAAAATTACATTTTGAATTTAAAAAAAATGTGACTGGCTCTAATGTTCAGTCATTACCTGAAGTCTTTTTAGATATTTCTGAAACCTGAAATATTTTAAAGCAAGGATGAGAAGTACAAATATTCAGTCAAATAATTTGCTAATGAATGCTAGAAATCAATCAAACAAAACCAGCTTCATACCTAAAATACATGTCACAGATTCACTGACTGTACGATGGCAAAGCACAGTATGGAGCTTTTGGTCGTACTTGTTTGGACTGACCATAGAGCTCGTGCGGCCACTAAAGAGTAACACGTCCATTTGAAACTCTGAGCTACCAAAAATCTACGGATAGTTTGTCATCACATACTATACATATTCACATACAGATGACTAAGGAGAAAATTCTGCAAGCATGATAAATCTGTACAAGTCAGCAACACTAGGTAGTGGCTGTATGGCGAGAAGAAACTAGCCTGAACGGAAGAAACTTTATATAATTTATGGATGCAAGCATGTACTGTGTACAAAGAGGTGTAATAGGCATATCTCAAACTAATGCATGGAAAATGCATCCATTTAAAATTTTTTCTTTAAGCACAACATACTTTTCTAACTACTGAGCAGCTGAAATCTTGTTTCTTCAGCCCGACGTAATTTCATGCTTAATTTACAGAAAGAGAATATCCCAGGACTGTCTGAAGGAGGAGAAAATAGGGGCAGCCTAACCCTAAAAGGGACCTGCTACTCTGCTGTTTGGCAAGCACAGGGGCCTGTGTAGTTTCTACCCTTCAGAGCATCAGAGCAAGATTCCAGCAAAAACACATGTTAAGGAGAGGAGAAGGGAGGGCTGGGTGTTCAGCTGAATGAACTTACTGTTACCTTTTTTTTCTAACATAAGTCTTCTTTTTCCTGATACTGATGTTTCAAATTCAAACATCTAATTTAATCCATTGAAGGGCCCCGTCTTCCTTTTATTTCCTGTCTGTACTGGAGCAGTCGCCTGTTTCAATTATGACTTTCTCCAGCTCCTACATTTTTCGTGCTCCAGCTGGCTCAAAGTGCACTTCCTTGGAAGGTAAAATGCACTAACTGTGCTGATCGGAGACTGATAGCTGGAAAGCCACAATATTTAATAGCTGAGCTGATAAGAGGAGGGGTTAACAGAAAAAACAAAAACAAACAAACAAACAAAAAACACAACCAGAAAAAAAAAAAAAAAACAGAAGACCCCCGTCCCTAAAACCCACCCAATTCAACGTAAAGCCTAAACAAAAGGATATTATATAGCTGTGTAGTCAATTAAGGCCCATTTAAAAATACGTATACATGGAGGACTGCAGACTGCTTACATAAATTCATACTTTTATGGTAAATTTCATCCATTTCCATGCATGTGTGTTAAATGCTCCCTTCCTGCTTTGCAGTCAGTTAGTGCTGACTGGGGACTAACCCGGTGCAATTATTTCGAGGAGGAGGATTGTGGGATTGATATGGCACTGCTGCAAACCCTGCTCAGCTAAAAATAAGATTGTTTTGTAGTCAGGACGGCAAAAGGAAAAAAAGCTCTGGGCTGCAAACACCAGTGAATGTATTTTTCTCTGCTTTATGAAAACCACAAATCTTGTTTTTCCTCCTTTCCTTCTTACTCACAGGGCAGTTTAATTACAGTTTAATCTCTTTTGGTAAGCACCCCTGGAGACCTTATTGTCCGAGCACTGTATTATCAAGGCTACAGCTACAATTTAGTGCAGTAGGTGGGGGCTCCCTTTAGGAAGGCCAAAAGGTACCAAATAAGGCAAAAAGGAAAAAAAGCAAAGAAAAAAGAAAACAAGGAATAAAGAAAAAGTAATTCAGTTACTTTATTACTAACTAACAGTGCAGAGCTTTACTAGACTCTAGAGGTACTAGTTCAATAATTAGAGAAACATTGCAAAGGCGATGGCCAACACTCTCCCTCTCTAACACTCCTGTGTCAGTAAAAATGAGAACTTGAAGGTAACAGAGTTGTTTGGTACTATAGTTGCTGCCACACTTTAGGTACATGGAGTGGGGGGCGGGGGAAGAAGTTAATGAAGAAGAAAAGCAGCTTGCTAGGTGTGAAATGCAAAGCGTAGGTATTTTGTTTTACGGGGTAAGGTCAAAAAAAATGCAGGAACTAGTCAATTAAAGGAAAAAAAAAATCCAGAGACCTTTGCCAGCTTTGTTTTCAAATGAATTTGAAAATATTTCCCAGAGATGTGAGAATGGATATAGAAAAATGTTTCGAGCTAGCAGTGCGGTGGACATAACAGCCAGTTTCTCCTGATGTTTATGTGGGTGTAAGCTGTAAAACAAATGCAACTGAGAAGAGAACTGATTCAAGTATGAAATTACTCATGCTATTGGAGAAAACACAGCTACCTCATCTTTCAGGTAGGGCTTAATCGTATGTTTGCACAGGCAACAAAATCATATCTCAGGTATACAGCACACAAACATGGTGCAGTGAAATCTAAGAGATGCATTACTAATATCCAGCAATGACATTTTCCCAATTATTTTTGGTTAAAACAGCCAGCTCTGCCCTCCTGTCTGTGCTCTCATGACTGCTTTCTGCATGCCGCAAGAACTTGTTGCCAAGCACACAGATACGGTACGGTATGTAGACAGTGACCTAAAGGGAATATTTGTTTCTGTGGAGCATTGTAGGTTATGGTTACAGCTATCAAGCTGTTTCGGTCACTGATTTATTCACCCAGAAGGACAGATACAATATTTTCCTAAATCTGGTTCCTATTAACTCGTCCCCCTGCTGCCACGGCCACCCCCTTTCAAGATTCCTAAAATGGATGAAGCCTCTTCTTTTCTCAACCACAAACCAAGGTATACTGTATATAAGTCCCTCATCCTTGAGGCAACGATCAAGGAACAGGATATCCTGGTTAATACTAATGCGGGAAGAGGCTTGCTCATTCTCACAGACTTTTCGACCCTCTGGTGCCTTCATAACCAGTTTAAGGCACACTTTCCTTTTCTTCCCAGGGGTGCGTGGGAGTGGAAGAAGCAGAAATGACTTCAAAAGCAAAGCTGCCACGAGATCAGGGGCATGGCACCACCAACTTGTAGTCCCTAACAGGGGTGACAGCAGCAATGATGACAAGGTGAATACCAAAATCTGGTTCCAGAACATGAAGAAACTCACAAACTGTAACTACAGGTAACAGAAACACAACATGCAAACAAGCCACAAAAAACCTGTAAGTGATATTCCAGCCCCTTTTCTACTTCTGAAACACAGTGCTCATCTCTTGATGATGGAAAGGCAATCTATACAAAAGAACAGTCAGTAGTGCACAGCAGTGCAAATACAGGTTTACGAGGGCTGCTCCAGACGTAATGCCTCCTATTTTATTATGTCAGCCCATGACGTCAGAGGTGGATGCTGGTGGTATGGCAGTAGAGGTTGAACCTTCCCACCAATATTACATTAAATGTTGTTTCCGTGTGACCGCTGGCAGTCTGACAGAATGGCATCTGACATGGAAGTGTGTATAAAGCAAAGGTGTGTTACTGAACTCCTCCACACGGAAAAAACGGCACCCACTGACATTCATTGATGCTTACTGAACGTTTATGGAGACCAAACAGTGGATGTGAGCACAGTGAGGCGGTGGGTGGTGCATTTCAGCAGTAGCAACAGCAGGTCACCTCTGCTAGTGCAGATTTTTTACAAGCACAGCATGCAGGCAAAATGCATATAGCTAGTGGTGGTAACTATGTTGAAAACTTTTGTTCTGTAGCTGAGAATGTGCTCTATCAAATATTTTTATTGTGCTTTTTTTATCTGTTGTAGTTTCCGTGAAAATAAAAAGGAGGCATTATTTTTGGAGCAACATATTTTGTCCTGATATCTACTATCTTGTCATCCCCTGACTCCTGTTGAATTACTGTGTATTAAGGTAGATGTTGAGGAGATAAGGTTTTTAATAACTGCTTTTATTTCCCAGAGCAAATTTTTAAGCAAGTACCACATCACCTTGTTCTTTTAGTTGGTTAAGGCATTATGCAAATAGCAAGATCTAATCAATGGCAAACACCTTAGCCACATGAATAACCAAACAGCCTTTGGTCTTGCCTCTTTAACATGAGTGATACAGGTGGGTCTTGGTTACATTTGTTTTATATTGTTGTAATCTAACTAATTGAAGGGGAAATCTGATGTATATCCATATGAGTCAGGGAGCAACCAGAACCACAATCATTTAGGCATTGTAAAATAACAAATAGGAAAGCATTTCCTGCTAGATATAAATCGCAGTTAGAGAAATAAAGCCAAACTGATTTACCTACATACACAACTGTGAACGCATGCAATGCGATTATATTATATCCCTACTGTGTTACACGGCTTCCTTCTAATGAAGAAAATAACTTCATTAGGAGAATTTTGTTGGGGAGAGAAAAGAATTAAGCTTCCACAATTAGTTCAGGAAAAGGTCTGAATTCTGTCTTGCCTATCCTAGGGTGATTTTGCACTTTTTCTATGTTTCCTCCCCCACCCCCCTCAGGGCTATTTTCTGAGATTATTTTTAGGTCCGTGTAAACCACTAAGATTTTGGCCATTTTCTCCACTGCCTGGACTTACTAAATACCATGCCTCGTAAAGCAGGGATTTAAATCTTCAAGGAATAAATGCATTTTATTTCTTGCGCTGCCCCCCTCCTTCCCCACCCAAAGTTTCTGCTATAAATGGCTGCTTACAGCCCAATCAAGAGCATGAAAGCAATTGAATAAATAAAACTATGAAGTAAGTGTAAAATATTAGTGTCCAGACACACAAGATGTATGCAGGTACTATGAAATGTCCACAGCTGTACGGGCCTGGAACTCATGCGGTGCCACAGGTTTAACAGGGCCCGCTACCAATAAGAGTTTTATTTGCTTAATAAATTACATTCAAAAGCACAATAGTTCGGGCTCTTAGCTGTAAAATTGCCAAATATTGTCAATGGCTGCTCTCTGGTTAAAAATAGTAAAATAATGTACAACTCATTACATTTTTGATTCCCTATGCAATTCTTTCTAACCATTACTCAGAAACATAAAAAGTGACTCTACATGACATTTTATGGAGGTTATAAATTGCTATGAGGAGATGACATGGGATAAATCTGCAGGCAGGGTGAAAGGGACCCAGCCAAGTCAAATGTGTAAATTAAATGTTCGGGCAAAATGTGGGACTACATGAAACAATACTGAAATCATAAAGATAGACGGATAAGGATTAACTACAGCAAGAAGAGGTTTACGCTGATGGAAAAAACACTAATAGACCTCTCCAGTGAAGACAGATAAGTTAACTGTGCCTGGTAGTACATAAAAATCTTAAAATTGATTCAATTTCAAGTAACTTTAATGTCCAAAGTAAGATTAATTAAATGTGGAGAAGCACTATAGAATAGCCATTCTCACTGAGATGAGCCAAAGTTGTAGGATTTTCTATTTACTTTTCAAGATGAGTCTTGGCAGCGCTACAGTAATTTTACTGGACCATAGGGAAGATAAATGTTTCACTGGACAATGTTCCCAGAAAATTAAACAAGTTCCTTTTTTTCCCCTTTAAATAAACATTTTGATTTTTTTCTTAAAGATACACATAATGATGCTTTTGTACTGTGCATTTAAATACTTAATGAACATACGAAAAAATAGACTGAAAATGCCCAGTACAGACTTACAGGACTCACCAGAACCTTTCCTGTTAGCTTTAGGAAATCAGGAAGAGAAGCTTTTCCTTCACTGCAAATTTCATTCTCTTTGAGTGACATTAATATCCAGAGGATACTGCACACCAGTTCTGCTGCATCACTGAATGTAACCTTATGAAATTCTGGGTGCTTTGCAAAGGCTAGAGTTCTTCCAGCTCCCAAGACAATGCCTGTGATCATTCTGTCACACTTTACCAGAGGTTAAAGTCAGTTGGGGTATAGCCATGAATTTCAATAGGACTGGGATTTTACACCAGTGGTTGAGGCACTCAGTCACTGGCAGTATCCAGCACTGAGGCTGGTGGATTTTGTTCTCGCTACTTATTGAAGTGACTTCATGAAGTACAAAGCTTCCCAGAGCAGCAACTATGTCATGTCTCATTCTTCTCACAGACACATTCAAAAAATAGGTTTTGTCTCTTCTGTCTAACTGGACAGCTTTAAAGCTGTCTTCGCTTGCATCAAGGCTTGCATCTCCTGGCTAAAAGATCTCACATCCCCTGTGCTATGCAACAAATGGACATCTGAACACCTTGGTGTTTGTTTATGTTCTGCTTCTGGGACAGTATCTAATAAACACGCAACAAACAAACGTGCTGATTCTTTTGAACAAAAATAATGGTAGAAGGTTGAAAGACATTTTGACAATTACATTCACTACAAAAGCCTTCACTGACTAACATCATCACAGCTGTAGAGGTACAAGCACAAAGCAAGATAAGGTTTTTAGGGAGAAGCTAAGTAAGATTTCTTAGGTCAAACAATATAGTTTGAAAAAAAAGAAAAACAACGTAATATTTTCACATGTGAACTTTCATTCAGGTCTTCAGGTACTTCAGTTAGTGCAATAAATGGTATTTCATTCTTCTCCCTTCACAAACATGGGCAAGATACCTTACAGCACTTAAGATTTCCCTCTGAAAAATTAATGTGGTGTAGGATAATCACAGGCAAACACAGCAGCAGCATAGTCCAGTGGCAGAACACGGGACTGAGACACTGTCCTATGTGTATCCCTGCCATGATCTGACCTTTGTAACTTTTCTAACCATTCCCTTTCATCCTTTATCTGGCCTGTCTGCAACAGATTGAAAGTCCTTTGAGACAAAGCCTACTCTCTTCCTACATTTTTGTGCAGTGCCTAACACAAAGGAATCCCAATCTGCTTTTAGCACTGAGCAAACACACAACTAAAAATGCAGCTTCTTCCTCTGGGACCTTGCAATCTCAGGCAAGAGACAACAGAGAGATACATCAAACAGATGGAAAGCACGAGTTAACGCAGAGCTTGGAGTGGCCTGTCTGAAAAGAAGGCATCGTGAAACATAGCTTTGCTTTGCAAAACACAGCTCCTACCTAACTCTGAAGGCCCCCGTTAAAACTCTTGGAACTTTTCAGTGGTCAGTTTTCTGTATTCTTATGTGAGAACAAACCACGGTGGAATAAATGGCACCTCTTCACAGGAGAGCTCTATTGCTTACAAATTTGTACAGCAGAACTCCAAACTATGAAAATGGGATACGGCCAGTCTTTTTTTCATTCAAGTGGTTTCATTCCAGTGTTGGCTGTTGTTTTCATCTGGTGTCTCTTAGAGCTAATCTTCTGAGAAGAGACTATCCTTTGTGCATATTGTACCTGTAGACCAGAGGTCCTGGTCTGGGAGACAGGTCCAAAAGTACTACCTCAACATAAAAGGATAAAGAGAACGTATAATAAACAACTGAGGTCAGCCAAATACCATCGCCTGTTCTTGCCCACATGCACGTGGCAGGGGAACTAAATCAGCTTTGTCTCATCTTAGCGTAGACTCACAAGCATTTGAATTCCCTGTGAGCTACAACAGTTATCAAAAGAAGCTTAAAAAGCCTGACATATCTGACAAAGGAGCTCATGAGGAACGTATGATAGATTTATTCCACAAAAAAAGCCCTGGCCAAAGATCTGGTGTGAGCTGGGACATTTCCTATGTTTACGCACATCTCACAAATCCTGACTGAGTCAAGGGCAGCAGCATGAGTCAAGGGCATTTCTGAGGGATGAATTTTTACCACCTCCCAGTCAACCAAGATACTTTTTCATGTCTGAATGAATTGGGTCTTGTCACTCACTGTAAGACCTTGAAAATTCAGGACATTGTAGAGCATTGTAGAACTGACATCTCTCTCATTCATGGAAAGTGTAATCTGCTGGGCCAGTAAATAGCTATAAATATAATTTTTACCCTGCTTCTTTTCCATATTACTGGCTTCTGGCCACCTGGATTTGAATAAATCCATCACCGGAAGATTCCACATGTTTGCTATTTGAGCAAACATCTGTTGGTTAAGCTGCTGTTCCCTTGGGAGCATGGCCTGGCTGCTCCACCAGTCAGTTTGGTGGCTTGGTTTCCCTTGTATGCAAATATGTGTTGCTTTTATTAGCTTGCTCCTTTTCTCTCCAGCTATGGCAGAACTCACGTTGTGCTCTGACGTAAGCCCAAATGCTTGGTGCCTTTGTATTTCTTTACATTGTTAAGTTCTGTTATTCTGTTGGAGGATTGCTAGCTTGCCGATTGTCCTAAGGACTACAATGACAATTATTTCTTCATCAAGTGTTTTCTGAAGGTTGTTTTTTTTTTTTTAAATGTTGAGGAATTATTTAGACCAGAAAAAGTTTTCTTCCATCAAAGTGGCCACTTTTTTATTTTTAATTACGTTGACCTGGGTATGTACCACCCTGAGTGCACTATCATTGCTGCTCCCACTAACATCCTTCTCCTGTCTTGTTCCTCCAACTTCTTTTGTTTTACTTAAGGCTTTTCCACCCTATTATCTTTCTTCTTCTTCCTCTGCTATCTTGATAGTCTAGCTATTAATGATCTTCCACTATCTTAAGTAATTGGTAATAAAATAAATAATAAATGCTTACAAAAATCAACAGTTGTATAACAAATCCCAAATGAAAAACACACTTGCACATATATATGTATATACATAATAGGTCGAAAAGACATAGGTCTTTTCAAGCTTATAGCTTCAGGCAGTTTGCAGACTCAGGAAGACAGCGTGGAATTGGTTATAGGCTGGGCATGCATGAGTCATAACATATCACTGGTCTAGACACCACTGCTTTAAACTTTCCTCTGAGGATTCAGCTGTCTACTAATGAAGTTAGTCTCTGTGTACAGTGCAATAACAGACAGAGATACGCAGAAAACACCAGTTCTCTGGTAAAAGATATAGGGTCCAGTGGGAAAGAACCACTAATTTTTTTCCACCCAATTGTTTGTCCTCTCTTTTATTGTACAATGTGTCTATGCTGTCAACCTGCAATTTGTTCCTCCACTCATTCTCTTTCAAATATGCTTTCCTGTTTGAGGAAGCTCTTGTGCAAAGGATTGCATCCAAATTTTTAAGGATGAAACACCTACAGCATTGATCCAGACAATGGATTCTCCATCTCCAATTCCCCAGCATGATATTTAAGTTTTGAAATATGATGGAATATTTGCATATTAGAACTGTTTTGGAGTTACCAAGGTTGCATTAAGTGAATAGAAATCCTTGAATATGTGATTTTTACTCCTAGTGGGGCAGTGCTGGTTATCATCACTTTGAGGGAGAAAACAACCAGTTCCCAGAGTTCCTTCTGTTTGATTTTAAAAAGATTTTAAAAAACAGTTCCCTTCTGGTGACACCTGCAAGGGTGCAGTCCTCACAACAGGAGTCCCTGTGGGCCTGTGGATCAGCCTGCATGAACAAAGTGGCAGCATAAAGGCCAGAAATATTGAATGCAGAATTTGTACCATCAATCAGTAGATAAAAACAAACTCTTATTTGAGTTTGAAGATGTCAAAAAACAGGTTTAATCACTGCTGAATAGCTATTTTTGTTTGTTAATTTTTTGTAGTAGAGGAAAATCAGATGGAAAACAATTAAATTCAACTTCCCTTTTATTTTTCCTTTTCCTTTCAGAAATTCAGCTTCCAGATTTCTCAGGAGGGAGAAGCTAACCAGGGAAAAAAAATCCACCAAGTATTGACTGAGGGGTTCACATTTCCTATAGCTATCAGAAGACATCTGGTAGCAGCCTGGAAGAGAGGGCTTCCGCATCTGTGTGAAGCCTGAAGCCAGCCCCTCCAGGACACGTGTCCCATTGAAAAAGATGCTCAATCCCTTGTATTCACAGTCCAATCCACTATTCTGCAGGCAGGGAGCTGTATCCAGCTTTGGGTAATGTCTGCCTGTTGCTGTTTTCACTTGAGGAGCCAACAGATTTGGCTTTTTGGAGGCACCCCCCCATTTCCTCTTCTCCATGTTAATTCACTTTTTGGCAAAAGGTCTTACAGCAGAGCAGAAAACAGTGCATTAACCAGACAATTAGCCGAAGTCCAAAATTGACTGAGCAGGCAGAAATGAAACGAGAAATCCTCCCCACCAGCAATGCATCTTGCAGGCTGACTTGTCCATTAAGCACTGCGGCCACCTGGGCTAAACTGCAATGAGTGCTTGCTGCCAGCTGGCCTTGTCATCACTTTCCCTCTGTGGGCCACGGGCTGTGCAGTCAGAGGAACAGACGGATGATAAATTGCGAAAAGAATTAGAGGACCTGTTGTCCCAGCAATTGAATTTTTTCAGACCAAAGAAATGGACATTTTTCTCTTTGAAGGAAGCAAGGCAGCACATCTGCTTGAACCTCTGAGCAAGAATAACCGGGGAAATCTCACACCCTCATCGTGCACACGTGGTGTGAGGGGAAGGGGGGTGCACCTATCAATCAAACGCTGCTGTCTCCAAAGAGGGCGGGGAAGCTCCAGTGGCTGGCTCAATGAGCCTTTTTCTAAATTGGCACAAGGTCTCAAGCTATTTTAAACAAGACCAGTGCGAGCTGCGCAGCTCCATACCTGCTTAGCAACATCTTCCTCTTTCACCCATTTAAGGAACAGCAAACATTTCTGTTTGCCCTTCTTTAAGCTCTCACATAGGTCCTTTGAACTCAGCAGACTGTTTATGGGCTTAAATGCTTTGCTGAACACCAGCTGGAACAGCACCAGCTCAGCACTGACATGATTCTGAGTGCTGTAGTGCTGTAAGCACACCTTGTGTGCTGGCATTCTATCAGATGACTCTCGGTCATCCCCACCAATCCCAAAGAAGTCAGAAGATGTGCATCAAATGTTATATGTGCTTGATTTCTTACTGCTCACACTACACTTTGCACTGCTGTCAGACTGTTTTTTTTTTTTTTTTTTTTTTTTGCCCAGACTTCTTTCTCAGAAAATGCTCTGGCAGAAAAGCTTGCATGATGGAAAGAGATGCCGAAGAAGCAGAGCCAAACTCCTCGAATCCAAATTCCTAAAAGGTGTGTTATGGAATGAAATCTTAGAATAACAAATGAGCGAGGCTGCTTTGGAGATCCTTCCCCACAGCGTGAAACGGAGATGCGGGAATGTCTATGCTTGTACTCAAGCTGTTTGCACGTACATTTAGTAGAACACTAATATTCATCACTCGGCAGAAATTGGGTTGATATTTAAGCAAATACTTCACGAGAAGATTTATGCCCAAATCTGCTTTTACTTAAATTGTTTCTAAAATCTGAGTTCATTCGCCCCATGCCTAAAGCAAGGACCAAAATGAAATGGCTGTGGGGTGGAGAAGCAGAGAGAGGCACGCGCCTGATGAGATGTGCTGCATCAGTACTCTCACATGTGACTCTGTACTGGTGAGAGCTTTGTCCTGACACCAGCAGCATGGATTCAGATTGGTTCCTGCTGCCCTGATGGCTTCAGAAGGTGAGGCCTGGGGTCAGAGAGGAAGGTGCCACCATTGGCCTTGCTTGCCACTGCAGCCTAGCAGAGAGCCCAGTCCAGAAAGATTCATACTCATTGCTAAATGACAGACTTGCTCACGCTTCCAGTTGAAACTGATGGGAATGATTTCATCCCCAAAAAGCCTTGTTCACTCCAAATGAGCAGAAATCACCTCATAACTCCCTTGAAGTGGTGAGATTTACAAAAGAGACATAAAATGTGTATGCAGTGCCAAGTTCTTATTAGTTTAAGCAGGACTTATGCCTGGCAAATGGTGCCAGCCATTTCCCAGGCTTGCTTACAGGAGAGGGCACACTGCGGAACAAGCAAATCTCCTCAGCTCCTGCCTTCGAGTGCATAACCACACAGTGCCAAGCACAGCACCCTTCCTCCCTGTGCACACCACTGAAAAACCATTGGCTGACCCATCCGAAGTGCAGGCCTTTCCACTATCTTGAGTAAATATTCCCCTCGAAACATCCACCACCACCAAAGATTTTCCAGGTTACAAGTTAACCACCTGCTGAGTGACCAAAATTTTGGCCCCAAACTTCAAACACATTCCATTACTTTCATATGGGAGTAATTTTATGCTTAGGAATAATGTCACATGAGTCATAATATCCTTTGAATTCACTGTCTGAAGGATCAGAGCCCAGAACTATCCTCAATTCATGTTTTCCTCTCAACGAGAAAAAGAAAAGAATGCACCATTTGCCTTTTTCATGAGGTAAGATGGCCAGAAATACTGCCTTTTTTATTTTTATTTTTTTTAATATTTGGCATAAAGGCACATAACTAGCATTTGTATTTTTTTCTCCCTTTCTTATATGGATAAAAAATCTCCACGAAAACCAAACTTGATTACTTTCTGTTAGCAACGTTAACCTCAACTCAGTTTCACTTATTAACAAAATTTTTCAAGTGAAGTCAGGCTATCATTTAACTTATAAGTTATCTTGGCATTCTAATGTGAAAACTTTTATACTGTCATGATACAAAATACTAGAAAATGAGCACTATGCTTGCTTGTTACAACTTTTCCTTATTTTTAATTTCCTGCAATTTATTTGACAAACTGGAATAGATCTTAGTCTATCTAAGTTCACAGCAGATGTAGATGATAGCTCCTTCTACGGAATTACTCTGCCAGAAGATATCTTCTCTAAACATGTAAACATTCAGTGTTATTTCCAGACACTTATTAATTCAAGTTGCACTGCAAATTTCAGAGCAGTAGCGAGAGACTGCAATTAGTGAATAAATAAATAAATAGTATTGTTCACATGAGAAAACCATTTCAGCATGACCTGTCTCTGGCTGTGATTCAAGTAAGTCTTCAAACGTGCATTTATGTACAAGCGCAGATGTTGCTGTAAACAGGAAAGGGGTAATCTGCCCTATGAGAAATGAGTAAACTCAGCATTGCTCTAAGTTAGAAGGGCACAGACTACCTCCACTTGCATTTGCCCTGATCTACACCACCTGAACACAGAAGCTGGCTACCTGGCCCTCTGAGCCAGCCAGGTGTCCATAAATCGGATGACCAAGCTAGCCAACAGATCATCATAAGAAAACTGCAAGGTTGAGTGACACAGCCGCACGGTTGGCCTGTGCTGTAGAAACCACAAGCTGCTTGTAGTCAAAACAACTACACAGTAGCTGCTCATATGAAGAGTTATTCTCCTGGCTCAATTATGCTGTTACCTGGATCAAAGATATGACTTACAAGTTCATTATCCTCTAAGGGTCTACACCTTCTTTTTAATATCTCCTTGACAAGTAGTAATGACAATATTAATAGTTAAGTTACAGGTTTGAAGCCAGCCTATCAATCACCTCGAACACAGCTCTCTGCTTAGTTCACATAACTCTGGATTTCTTCAAATAGAGGAGTGCTGAACCACTCTACTTCCTTGCAATATATAACTCCTTGAACCAAAATAGCTTAAAGATTTCCTTAAAGAGTTGTTTTCTTCTCTTTCATCACAAAGAAAGCAACACAGCTTCATAAAAAGAAGACTCCCCTCCCTAGGATGACAACTTGTTATCCAATCATCTGAGACAAGCTGCAAGTGAACTTGCCAAGGTTAAAAAATTTGCTAAAATTGCTAATTCAAGAGTCCTTCTGTGAAGCAATCATTTTTTCTCATTTCATTTCCAAACTTAACAGTAATTAAATATTTCAAGAGATAAATACTTTTGAATTTAAGACAAAATAGCTGCATTTGGGTCATGCTCCTTGCATACAAGCTGAAGTCTTTTCAAGAGGCAATGTGATAGAAGCTAGGGTTTACTTCAACACTTGTAATTGAAACAACTTCCACAAAGAACACGATAATTAAAATGGAAATTCACTGCAGGCATTTTACTTGTAGTGGGGTAAGCTGCATAACTTTTTGCAGCTCAGTTTGAGATGAAGTCCCTGGGAGACAGCATTTACCAATAACATCAGCAGGCACACCTCATCAGTTCATTCTCAGCTGTGCTGCCAGCAACAAGTCTGAAGGGGATGATGTGCCTGGCCAGCGGATACTTCCAGCCTTTTACAGCAGACCTGAGGTTCAAGACCATCACCAAAGGATGACTGAGCAATTGTACTACACAGACACAGTGCGGGTTATTGTCACTGAAGGTAATAAATGTTTGCATTAGGCTGTAGAAAGGTACAAGTAAGGAGGTACAGGGTAAAGCTGGAAGAAAGGCAGCATACCAAACAATTCCCATTTCTCAGGGCGCCTGACTCCAAGTCAGAATCTGCCTTCATGTTCACCAATGTACCCTTAATAGGCTGAATAAAAATGCTGCTATCACGCATTCCAAATGTAAGACAACACTAGCATGCCAATTCTCTGATGCAAGCCTGACTGACTTTTTAAGAAATGCTGTGAGGACAGGGGATGACTAAATGCCTATCTAGCATTCTTTCCCGTAAAGCTAACAGCAGGCATAAGCATACCTTCAGAACGGAAATTAACTTCTGAACAAATTGAGTGACAGACTGAAGCCACTCTACTGCAGAGATAAACAAAGACACTGGCAAATAACAATTTGCCCGTCTAGGTGTAGCACTTCATTGCTGCCAGTTCTCAGGGCTTTTCTGCATTAAATGACTGCTCCACGAAGACTTCCTGGACGTGATCTTCTCTGAAGTCTGTGTACATTTCTGGTATTTAATCACCGCATTGCTGGATCAATGTTGTGTTTTAAATATGGCTTACATTCAGTGCCCCCGTTTCCTCTCTTGTAAGACAGACTGTTCCCCAGACACAGACGAGGACACAACTTCACAGATGAATAGCTACTTCTCTTCTGTTAATTCATCCTGCAGCAAAACACACTATCAACTGATCATCAGTTTGCTCCAAACGGTCTTGCTTTTCACAAAATGCAGGCTTTGAAAAGCTTAGAATCAGCCCTAAGAAAACATTCGCATTACAACATATCTTTTAATAGCTATAGCACCCTCCCAACTACCTCCACTTCAGGTATTGTATCCTGTGCAGCCTTACTAGTTATGAACAGCACCATCAATACTTAAGTTAGGTTTTTATCAGGTACTTCCAGCAAATCTTCTGTGCAGAATATCAACATGCAATTTTAATTCCTTCAAAACTATTTGGAAACTGAGTCCATATTGAATGAATAGATACATTTCATTCATGTTTTTTTATATATTCTGTTGATATTAACAAAAATAAAAGTGGAAGAGAAGATCCTCCTTTTTGTTCCTCAGAGTCCAAACTTAATGCTCTCATCTCACATCATCCATTAATACCTGTAGTAGATATTAATGACTTCAAACATAGAGAGACCTCTTCATGCATGTATGCTAGCAGGCAACTATTCTACACAATATGCAACTATTCTACACAGTGTCAGGAACAAAAAGTACCTGTCACTTAAGAATTTAAATTTTAATTTCTCTGCTTGAGCTGGGGCAGAAATTTGGACAAATGTAGTACAAATAAAAATGCAAGACTCTTGATCTTTACCTTTGCAACAAGCAATGGAAGAAGTACGTTCAGAGGAAACAACACAAGAACCTTTCTTTTCCTTCCACTTAGGTCTCAGCAGATGAAGACTGATTTTTCTGATTATCTAAAAAACTGCCTTATTACTATTATTCGTAGAGATGTTACAAATACTTTTGATGGTAGATCAGTAACCACTACTATGCCCTTGTTTCCTCTTACCATTTGTCTGCATCTACTTGTATTCTCACTTAATTCTTGTAAACTATCTGGAGTGTGTTCGTACTTTTGCACTATGTTTAAGAGCTCAAGTAATGGAATCCTTGTCCAGGAATGGGTTCCCAATACTAGTGGAAAACAGTAATCAAATAGCCTGTTGACTAGAATAGTGATCTGAAAAACATTACCTCCATTTCCAACCCATCTCTCAACTAAGCATCTCAGGGGCTTTAAAGATTATCCAGGGTTTATAGGAAAAAATCCGTACCAAACACTTTAAAAGTTAAGAAGTTCACAAATTACAGAAGAATCAAAAATCTGAATGGGCGAATCCTTTACAAGTACAGTTCTGTTGTTCAGAAACACATATCCCAGAAGACCACCAATATGTTTTCCCTGACAGAGGAAAAATTCACCCTGAGTGAGAACACAGTAGATCAGAGATGATGATGATGAAGCTGGTAACAGCAGATAGTAGTAGTGGGAACTTCAATGACTGGGCTAGGAAAATGGATGGGGCAGCAGGGGGAAGAGAGAGGGGAACATGGAGAAGCTACAGCAGGGAAAGAACTACATGTTTTTGATAACAAACAACAAAAAACAGACTTTATAAACTATAAGAGACTTTGTGAGAAAGTAAAAGAGGTAATTGTTCACATTCCAAACATTTTGATATATAAACTGTGCAACCATTGCCCATGAATAGCCCAGCTGTTAACAATTTTTTTTTCCAAGATAATAATCAAACTTCATGCCAAGAAACTTTTCTCCAAGTGAATGATATTTTGAAAGTCTGGTCAAAACATAGCTGTGACATAATAAATTTTTAAAGAGCGCAAGCGATGCTGAAAAGATCACAGTCTGAGTTTGAAAGAAGACCCAGTTTATAACCCAATTAGGAAGAAAGCACTCACAGGCTTTCACTGTAGTGGAATTCTCAGAGAGGCTCCCAAAAAAGCCAGTCCTGCACGCACATCTGTTTCCAGTGCAATGCTGGTATGCAAACTATTGTCTATTGGAAGTGTGTTGTGGTAACGTTTGCCAGGGTTAAAGACTGGGTCAATTTGATCAAGAAGCTAAAATTAGCTTCTGTGTGTTTTCCTGAAAAGAAAAAAAAATACTGTAAAGCTCTTTGTTTTCCTTCAAGACTTGTTCTCAGATTTCTGTTCGGCTGTGTGAACTACCATAAAACAGACTGTTCCAAACTCTAATTCTTCCTTGCTTGTTCTTTTTAATTGATACAATAATGCCAGCCAATAGGTTCTACAGAACTGAACAGTCTGATTCTGTATTTCATTCATCACAAGATTTTAAAACTCACTAAGGCACTTTAACACCTGCAGTAAGATGGATGTAAGGGAAAGCTTTGCTTACTGAAGCTGAAACAGAGTATTTCTAGCTACTAACAGAATTCAGAAAAAAACTTTTACATTTCTGGCAGTGATAAAATTGCACGTTTCTGGAAATGTTTTATTTTGTTGTCTTTTAATCATGTGCACCTCTAACTATTCATCATTTGGATCTGCTGTATAACAGTCATATACACAGGAACATTTTTACATCTTTATTTTCTTAAGAAACACAACTGCTTATTCTTAAAGTACTTAATTAAAGGACATGTCTTTATATGCAAATATCAACTAAATTACATGCTACGTGCACTGTGCCTGCTTTTGAAAGCTTTTAATTAAAATACGCAAGTTACTGAAAAGTGGTAAAAAAAAAAAAAAGGTATTAAAAAAAATCACACTAAAACTTTACCTGTCATATACCATGGGGCTCAATCTTTAATGACCTCAAAGTAGCAGGTTTGGAAGGAGGATCCAGTTTTTCCAGTAAGTAAAAAACACGAAGGAAAAAAAAATCACATTTTTCTTACATTTTCTAAGGGAGGCTGGCTTCTAAAATGGAGGCAGTTGAAATATTTTATTTTAAAGCGTTATAAGGGGAAAGATGTAAGGATGTGAATATACAACGGGATATAAAAAACCTTTACAAAATGTCAGCAAAGGCCCTGATCCTGCAAAGGATGTCATGTGAACACTTTGATGGCTATGAATAATCCCAAAAACTCCAGTAGAAACTATGGCACATAAATGTTTGCAAGTCCAGTGCATCAATGCACAGAGAATAACAGTAAAAAATTACTGTAAATACCTATTAATTGCTTGGAATTTCTGTAAATTAGGAGACAAACCCTTGAGTCACTAGGATGAGGCATTTAAAGCAATTGCTCTTTAAGCTGGCTTTAATTTCATTGAAACTGATAGTCACAAAGCACCAAGACTTAGAGCATCAGAGAAATAACAGAATTATTCCACTGGCACCAGAAAATAAAGAAATTACTGGAAATGTCTTTCATTTCGACCACACTGTCAAAGCAGCCTGGGACCAACTATTTCTTTGTTGCGGATTTTCTTCTATCCCAAGAAATCTCCCTTCTTTTCCTAAAGAGTAGCTAATCTTTTAAACACTTAAAGCTTAATGGGTTCTCACAAGGCAGTTTGGGATGACGTGTTTCTTCCTGAATAAGCAGTAATTTTAGAAGTCATTTGCTTGCTTAGCAGTAAAATGGCATCAGTCAAAAAATGCGAGCTTGATATTTTAATTTAGTGAATAATTTTTTTCTGTCTGTCAAGTTGTAGATGCAAGACCAAAGTTAAGTTAGCTGAGCATAACAGAGGTCTCTGGGGTTTTGAAGACTGCATGTATACTAACAGATCTTTATTTTTGCATTAACCACACACATTGGCCTACTTCTGTTGTTCCAAACTCAGATGCAAAAAAACCTCTATAAACTTTCCTGCAATCCTTCAGAATTTGCAAAAATCTTCTATTTTCAAGACAGAGAAAGCTTAATAAATAAGACATTAATAGCTACGTTTTCTTGCATTTCAAATTGTATGCACTATATCTTCCTAATTTTTAATTTTTTACTTTAATTATTGAATATCTAAATCCAGTGTAGGGATGCAATACACTATCTGTATTACCATCA
The DNA here is from genome assembly GCF_002078875.1 of Numida meleagris. Lineage (NCBI taxonomy): Eukaryota > Metazoa > Chordata > Aves > Galliformes > Numididae > Numida > Numida meleagris. The sequence continues at coordinate 65,004,299 of NC_034410.1, forward strand.
TCATCCTTGAAGAAAGAATTAAGAAAAACGAAGGTGCACAAACACTTGAGTTCCAGTTTCAGTACAGCAAACTGGATGAGAAAAGCTTCACTGGTGGCAGAGATGTGGACTCTGCATCTGATATTGCGTCTGCTATTCCTCTTTCCACCTCCCAGTGGTAAATAGTTTAAATTAATTTTCAGCACTAGCCTTTTTGTGGTATTTTATGGCATATCTCCTATTTCTTAAGTACAAGTTGTGCTCTCTGGATCTGACCACGTCAAGTCACAATATTTCTAGTAATATCAAAGGCCACTTGCTTGCTTAAGGGCTGGGAGCATCTGGCTCTACATGAAATGCTTTCATGCAGAGTGTTCCCATGGGCTCTCTGGGCCACAGACTGTAGCTCAGGGGAGCTTCTCCTTGGGAAACAGAAATACAGGCAGTTATTTTTTGTTGCTTTCCTAGGAATGCTCAATATGTCTGTAGTTTTATTTGAGGTAAGCGTACGAAAATTAAGAGGGATTCTGATCTACAGTGAATTCAACCACACACAAATATTCATCTGGAAATACAGCAACACCTTTGAGTTTCCCAATCAAGATGCCTGAAAAAAAATCCTGAAAAACTGTCACATCAGTCTTTTTCTTGCCTAAAACCAGCTCTGAAGTTGAGTCCACTCATTTACTAACATGAAAAGAAGGTATAGTTTTGATGGAAAACAAAAAGCTAGAGGCACTCTTTCTCTCACATTTGGAAATGAGTTTGCGTTCGTAATTGATGTATATCTCACTTTTCTGCTTATCTCTCTACCTCCTAATGGAAAAAGGAAATCAAGGGGGACTCGCCTGTTTCTTCCATTGATTTCATCACTTCAGATCATCTTGAGAACTTTAATAGTTTCCTTCAGGGATTGAAACTGAAGTCTGTGAAAGGGAACAGAGGCAGCCATGAGCACCCAAAGAAAATCTCAGTTGTTCAGCGAAGGCACCATGTCCCTCCACAGTTCCACAGCGAAAAAACAGCTAACAGTTTCACCAGCCTAAATTCAAGAAGGCAGCTCTCAGAGGTTTCCTGGGAAGCACACTACATGAAAACAGTGAGTTTTCAAGACTAGATGTGGTCTTCATGGAGATTTTCAGGACCAGCTTTCCTTCTACTTCCCACAAATCTGGTAGCTGGAGATTCAAGGTTTACTATTTGTAACTATTTTTTTTTCCTTCTTTTTTTTGAAATCTACAGACCAGGGAGGTAGGAAGAAACCTTAGAAAAACATATCAAAACCTTTGCTATGGATTTCAGCTATACTAGGGTGCTTCAAAAACATTTATCTCTACCTGTAGACCTTGTCTAAGTGTATTAGGTAACAAGCCATTCCCTAATACTTTGTTCTACACATCATTATACATTTGCCTCTTGCAGCTACTACGGAGTATGCAGCCATTATTTACTTTGGATTAGATACCTTCTTATTGTGCAATTCTTATTATGCGCATTGCCCTGTTATTAAGGTAATTTGAAACAGCCACGTGCAAAGTAACAGGGGAAATCTCTCTCGGTAATGTACCTCATCCTATGGGCATGACTGTGTCCACATTATTTGAGCTGACTATTATGTTATTACAGGAATGTTCTTGTCCAAGTGAAAGTCAGTGTTTTTTTTTTAAATAAGCAGGTTATTAAAAGACAATGTTTTAACTGTAGTATTGGCTCTCTTATAAATACAACATTAGATTTTTGTATTTAGCCAAATTGAAATGCAGTAGAACACCAAAGGGAAAGCTAGCGTAAAACCTACTGAACAGCTTCTGTAATAGCATAATTTGATGAGCCCCTCAGAAAAAATAATCTGGAAAAACAATACGGGATTGGGGGTGAAGGAAGAAAAAGAACAGAAAGGCAAGAGAAGCGTTATCATTTTCTAAGAAAGAAGAGTTAGCATTTTCTGTCTTCTCAGCCACAATTCAGACTGCACGTTCATGCAGCAAGGTGTTATGGCCACACAAGAAAGGAAATCTTCAGCTGCTGAAGATCATTAGCAGCAATGAGGGAGGCCAATGTCAGTCGCTTTGGAAGGGTTTCTCTGGATACTCGTACAAAGGACGGAAAATTATCAGTGCCACCGGGCCTCTGCCCAGGTCATCCTGCAGCTGAACACACGAAATGTTGTGCCATGAGAATGAATGTGCTGGAAGGAGCCGAGAGGTGGTTTGAGCTCCAGCGTACATTAATCACTCTGAATGGGGTCTCATGCTGGGATTCACAGCCAATGCAGCCAGCAAGGTTGACTCCTTGGAGAAGGGGAGGCGTCAGAATAATATTAGAAGCATCAAATGTCCTCCCTCTCCTTGGTATGGAAAGCTCATCTAGGAGGTGTCAGGATAAAACATGAGAGCTGCAGTTGTACTTAGAGACAAGAAGGAGTGATTCACTGTTTCATGGCACAAGTGGAGGAGGAGGCTGCAATAAAAACTTTTACAAGGTGAGATCTAAATCCTGAACACAGCACAGGATTACAAAGCCTTTTTTGTCTTTTCTCAGGTTTTTATTTTTTTTTTCCCTGAGAGAGCTGGCCGTATTGTAATTAAACTGTAAATTTCTTGAAACGAAAACACAAATGATTATGTTCCTGACACACCTGCTTTATGAAAGTCACCCACACGCTTACAAGCATTTTTGTTGACCCGTACTCTTAAGAAGGAATCCGAAAACTTAAACTGGAAAAGTATGTTGCAATCTGCTACCTATGAATGGCCTTTTAATTATTAAGGAATATAACAATAAAGATGCAATAAAATGAACATGGTAGCATCTGCTACATGTCTCCTGGAGAAAAAATCCAACCACCAAACCCTGTGTAGATACACACTTCTCAGAAAAAGAAACTATTTAGATTTTAGAAATATGGAAGTATAACTGGGCTGATACATAAACTTTGCAAATATTTGTTAACTAGCATTATATAACTGATTAATTTTTTGAATATACTAATAAGACTTCTGATAGGGTTACTCAAAATGTAACGGGTCAAAGCAGAAATATAACTACTTGACAAGACTTGATGAGCCAACAGCAATCCATTAATATTTCACATACATATTCTACTCAATCAGGAATTAAGTCATTCAATGACAGCTAAAAATCAGAAGAAATCATCACAAAATGACAAAGTACACAATTAAAACACTAACTTCAGGATGACTTTTTACTTCTGCTGTCCAAGCAATTACAAATTTCAAACAAGCCTCTGTCTTGCCCAAATATAGTAGAAATTTAATGTGAAGCCAGACCCCAAGACCCACTTATAAACTCACTGCTAAAGCTTGCTGAGATTCGACTTCGAACACTGCAGTATTAGTAGGAATGTTTTATTGACAAGAAAATACTGTTTTTAAGGCAATGCAGGACTAGGGAGAAGTAGGATTGAATCATATCTTTCTGTACTTCACTGAACTGCAGAAGAGCTTACGGTGTTCTATGGTGCTCACTACTATTCAAAAATAGAGCAGTTTGTATTCACCACTTGTACGCATGCCATGTTCTCTAAGATGTGTACTATATCTACCTTTCACTTTACTGTCATGCAACTCAGACAATAGAATAGGTCAAGGTTTTCAAGAAATCTCATAGAAATTTAGGAATATAATTCCATATGTAAGTGCTGAAAAATTCAGCAGGCCCTGAAAAATTCACAGGTGTTGAACACCTTCCTCACTGTGGAAGCTGGGAGGGATCATTTCTCATCTCCTCTTTTTTCTAAACGATTTTCCCAAGCTTCCATTATTGGCCAATGACAGTGACAGGGTGTTTAGCAAGATGAAATTTTGGTTTGAGCCAGCATGGCAGTGCCTATGAATAGTTAATACTCCGTTGAAAGTTCAGTATTTTCATGTAAGTTATGCTCAACGTTTCCTTGTACTCTTCTGCGATGGCACATTTCTCTAATCCTTGCTCCATCTGTAGACCAGCTGGAGCTTTAACCTGATATATCCCATGTCTGATGTTTCTTTAGCAAATATATAAACTGACTTGCACACAAAACTTTTGCTGACTATTTTAGTTCACCTCTCTCTATTTTCCCTCTGGGTAGGAAAGCGTTGGCACTTCATGTCAGTTGCTCTGCTGGTCTTTTTTCAAGCACAGAGCTGACGCAGGTTTCCAGAAGAGTGCTTTGGAAGCCAAATGCCTGCCTTTGCACCAACTATTGCTCCTACCTTCCATCTGAAAACAAATTCTCTGACTCTTTGTATTTCTTTTCTGTTTCAACTTACTGTTTTAAGTAAGAAAATTCCAACCTTCTCAAGCTCTCAGTTGCTACAATGCCAGGACTATGAAGAGATAGCTGGGCAAAGCACAGAAACCTGATTGTTGAGTACAGATCTAGGTGCCCAGCTCAACTCCTTTGGAAGCAGAGCGTTGTTTGGGGCAATTTAAGACATGTGCTGTACCAAAGTTCAAAACCTGTTTCCAGCAATGGTTAAGGACCCATATTCAGCTGTCAGACTCTCCATTTCACTTCTAAACAGGAATTAAGCACCCTAAAACAACAAAAAAAAAGAAGAGCTGGGCACAAGGAAGGTCTGAGATAAATAGGAATCTTAACAAAATGGAGAAAGTCCATTTGGAGAGACTGAAGTGTTATGGACTGTGGGACTGACATCCTGACAGAAGAAAACAAGCAATTCTAAAATTACATAATTATTTTTTAAATAAGAACAGGGCAGATGTGCACTGAAGCACTGAAATGCTTTCAGACTCCCTTTTCAGGTCTGAATGCTCTTTCCTAACTTTCTGGGGTTTGTCCCTGAAGACCTTTAAAGATTGGAGAACTGTCCTCAAATACGTGTCTGAGGCTGAAATGACAAAGAGTTTCAGAAGAGGGTCTTGGCCTCAAGAAATTTGCAGCTGGAGTTTGGCAGCCATCGGACCATAACATATGCTACATCTGTTGAGGAAAGTTTTCATATGAATACATGTAAAAATGGTAGTGTGGAAAAAAAGCAAAGTTAACGCAATACTGATCATCTGGCCCCTGCATGATGACAACATTATGTATTTTAAGTTTACGAGCCATACAAATGCTATTACATATTTTAAAACACGTTAAAAAATAAAAGTAATTACACTGTGATGGTGACAGTTTACTTTTTTTTGCAGGTGCATAGGGCTGTTTTGATTAAGAAGTGCCAGCACTAGCAGATACAGACAGCTGTCAGTCATCTTGCCTAAGTTTGAGCAGTATCCCAGAGATGACAGCATAACCAGAAGTGAAAATCAGAGCTGTGGACTGGAGAGGAGATGCAGAAAAATCTAAAACTCCACTTGGTGGATGCGTCTTCAAAAAAGTGTTTTTTTGCCATCCTCAAAGGAATTTAACCACAGGAAAAACAGCTGCTCAGCCTGGTATTGCCTGGGTTCTGTAGAAACTAGCAGTTTGTGCTGTTATATTTCTAGGTAAGTGGCATGTGTAGGCTGTGCTGTCACAGCCTAGAAAGATGTAATTGTCCCACTTCACTACTTTCATGAAGTACAAAGACTACAAATTTTCCCTGTAAAGTCCTCTCTCACAACAATTTGTCCTGTGAGCAACAGAATTAATGATGCCTGTATTCTCACACATTTATGGTTTTTTTTTGATGTCTTTCCCCACTCAGCTTCTGCTCTTTTTATGTTCCCTATAGCACCTCCCCAGGCAAGAGACAGCCTATGCTAGAGTGCATATGTATGTTCTGTTCAACCGGGCAGCTCCTCTTGAACAGAATGGACAACAGCAAAATTGTACCTACCATTCCCCCAGCAGGACATTCATTTCAGCCCCTCTCCCTTCCTCAGACACTGATTTTCAGAGTTAAAGAAAATTAATTACCTGTGAGACTCCTATTTGAGATTGTCTTGCAGGTTCAAAAGCCCCCAGGGAGGAGGAAGGCACAGAAAAACAGTGTGATTGCCTACACCTTGTTTCCTTAGGAAACTGGCCTAAACACACATTCAAAAGAGAAACACTAACTGTAGGCTTCCTCTGTGCTGGTTCCTTAGTCAGCTAACATTAAATATTTGCATGGAAACAGAGGGGATTATACAGAAATTTATTGCCAGGTAAGGTTTTTCCCTTAAAACATCACTACTGTTCTCAGCCTCTTTGACTGACATTGGTACCACTCGATATGCAAAAGGGTCTCACTGAGAGCATAGCAGCAATAAGGGAATGCCCTCTTTATACAGCCAAAGGGTTTTTGGAAATATCTGGGTGAGAAATCACTGTCTTGCTATCATTGGGTAATGACGGCTTGAACCTGGGTTTCTGACCTCCAAGGTAGGAAGCTTCTGGCCATGTTGTTCTTCTGAGACAAATATTCCCTCTTCAGCTCAGAAATTCCATTTAGGAGCTGGACATCCCTTTCTCAACAATTTTATTGCTATTGTTACACCGCTGCAAAAGTACTTTTTTAATGTGATCGAATGTTTGATCAGAAAAATCCCAAACCAATCTAGATATAGGAAACCACAACACAAACCGATACCTTTTCACTCTAGGGCATAAGAGGTAAGTAACACTTTTCCAGTACTCTCATGCTCTTTAGGGCAGTGCTGGAGGAAGAAGTCCCAGATGTAATTCGATTCCTCCAGGGCTGAGTGCTGTACTGGTAGCAGACCACTCTGCTGGCTCCAAATGTAAATTGCTATTAAAATAAATTTGAGCATTTTAAAATAAACATTAGAAGTTTGAGATTAGCCATATCAGTTTATCAGGTGAGCAAAAGTGTGGGCTATTTTTGCTCTAGCAGAAATGCACCCATCAGATTATTTAGTTTAAATGCACACAGAAACCAGAAGCAGAGATGCCATTGAACTCCCTCTGCAAACCAACAAAAACAGTGCTCTGCTTTTGCTGATGTGAAATGCCCCCAGATGGGAGGCAGGATGACATGAGGTGGGGAAAAAGAAAGAGGAGTCATTAAAGTCCTTGTATAAGCTCATGTTTTTTCACTGAACTTTGAAATTTTTATCTTTTTCTCCCATAAATTTATATTGACTCCACTTGTAAACCAATCATTTCAACTGTGGCCATGCTTTAATTCAAAATGGAAGACACCTGAATTACATAAATCTCCAATACAAAGCAGCATTTTCTGTGCAAAATAAAAGCTGTCATGAAAAAGGTAATGAAGAAGAATAGCTTGTGCAGAGGGCTCTAATGCTATCCAGCTGCTGCTATATGGCACTTGCTGATAAGACTTTGTTTTAACTTTACAATAGAGAAAGTTTGGGAAAGGTTAAAAATCAAAATACAGGAAGTAAAACTCTTTTTACTTCATCTGTTACATTTCCTCTTAAGTAGCATTTATTTTCTTACGTAAAGTAGTTTTCCAAAAAGAATGTGTGTGTGTGTGCCTTTTGTTCGTTTTTAATAAGAAGAGAAGCAGCGTTTTAAGTTGTGCTTTTTAGGTATTTGTTTTCAGGCAGCATTCCTAGTTTTGTTTGGAGACATAAAGGAAGAGAATGTGGAAGAATGAAGTTACATAAGAATGCCATCAGAATTAGAAAAAGCACAGCACAACTAAAGGTTGTGGTTTTGGAATGCTCTAACCATAACGCTATCTGTGACAGGGCTACAATCCTACAGCTTCCATTTAAAAAAAAAAGAGTTAGTTCATTTTAAATTACAAATGCCAGGAATGTGCTAATAAAGTGCTATTATGCTCATTACTTCTCACTGTTAATGCAGCAGTCACTGGGACTGTGCCATTTAAAGACATTTTACCAAGAACTTCATTGACAATTTTATTCAAAACCTGATTTTTCCACAAAAAATAGAGAAAGAAGTTGTAAAAGGTATGTATGAAAAAGAGGCATAAATGTTAGAAGGGGCTAAGAAGGATAAACTTGGCTGAGAATTGCAGTTCCACAACTGAAGTACTTTATATTAAGGTGAAAATGTGGTAACATGGTACCCTGACACAAAAACTAGGATGACCTCAACTAGAATCAGACTGGAAACAAAAGTGAAACTGACTACATTATTCTTATTTCCAAGGAGGGAAAAACAGCAAAAATGCACAGCAGAAAGTGTAAAAAATACCCCTAGAGAAAACTTCCAGCGTTAGTGTTTCAGCAACTTTGAAATATATTTAAAATGAACCGTCTTTGGAAGTGGCTTACCCTATGTTGCAGTGATAAATGCATACATCTGCACTCCCCAGTTTTTTAATTTATAGGTTCTATAAGACAGGCCAGAAGAGGCAGATATCCATCACACACGTCAAAAAAATGCACAGGCTGCTAGCTCTCACCGCGGAGCAGTGAGAAGCCCTACACTGCCCTTGCCGTGCACATATGCAGAACTCCTTCAAGTTCGGCGTGAAGGCTGAGGGAGAGCAGACCCCCAGGAACAGAGTAAACTGCAGTCTTGAAATGTCAGCATGCAAACTCCTTCACATGTTGCGACCATTCACTGCTAAGCCAAACTGACCTGTTGATACTATCCTCTACAGCAGTTTTATTAACCTTGATGACAGTCAGATGTATTTCCAAATACTGAAGTCGACATCAATAATCTCTGAATCAAGCACCACTAACGTCTCCCTGGGGAGAAGTGGGAAAATGCTCTTCTAAAGACTCTTAATGGCAAACCTCTGCTAGTAATTATTTTGAGAGACAATGAACATTTGGCAGAAAATGAGGTGGCTTTGTTGAGGCAGCTTAATGATGTAGAAGCCAAAGAGTTAAAGAGAAGCCGCTAGGTTGTGCGGGCCGCCGAAACCTTCCTGTTGGGAGTTCCTCTCTGAAGGAGTGGGAAAGGAACAGTATTAATAGCTATTGCTGTGCTACACTTTCCCACAGGTCTGGACAGGATCTCTGCAGCAGCTTTGGCCTTTCTGAAAGGAAGACCCGACACTACCGCAGACGTTGGAAACTCTGGGCCTCACAAGGAGGAAACAGGAGGGCCTGAAAGACAAGCCAGGGGTTGTGCCATGCGTTTTGACTGCCCACAGCCTCACAGGAGAAAAGGAGTCTGGGGAGCAATAAAAACAGTGAGAAAGAGGAGGAGAAAAGGCAGCAAGGGAGCAAAAGCAGCACTGATGCCAATGACAGGTAGCACTCACTTGGAGGCCTCTTGAGCAAACCCGCTTGTCCCTTGAGGACCTGAAGGAACGTTCCACCCCAGCAGGAAGCTTGCCGATACAGGAAAGGATTAAAAAAGCCAAGACCCCTCAAAACAAACAAAAAGCCTCTAAACAAATAAATAGCATTTCTCAAGTTTGTTACGAATCACCTCATTTTACACATTTGAGTCAAGGCTGTTTTTCCTCAGAGTTTGACCTCTGGGACTCAGTGGCAAGCAATAGCCTGAAAATACAAACTGTATACTCTTTATTACACTAAGTAGGAGGATCCTGCCAAAAACCATAGAAAAACCTGCAAGCACACTGGGATTTAGTTAAACTTATTCATACTGACAGTAAGTCCTTCTGTCTTCGCCCCAGCTTGCATTACTGCTCACATACAGTACTATCAGTCCAGTTAACTTAGCCCAAGCCAGAAGGAACATGATCAGCAAAGAGACCAACTGCACCCTGCTGCTTTATAACAGGGGTTGTGTTTTTGGGTCACTCTCCCATCTCTGCCATCGTTGTCCAGCTGGCACATCAAGAACAGCTTGAGCCTTTCTGCAAGAGGTTAGGAAGTTTTTCAACACTGGACTTATGTACCCGCAGTTATATTTTTATTCATGACAATTTATCACGATTATACAAATTTGGCTTAGTTTAAGTTCTTCCTTTCAAACCCCAAATTAATAAATCCTGCTTGGTATACAATTAAAAAATTATGTTTGTCATATGTGTGAAAAGTCATTTGTCTTTCCACCCAAACAGATTATGCAATGTAAGTTGAACGTGATTACAACAAACCTTTGGTGACTAAAAATACCAAATGGATTGCAGTGAATGGAACAGCAGGCAAGGTCAGAGAAGCTACTCTTTCAAACTTTTTAAGATAAAGGGGTTTTATCTACAGAAATTACTTGCTTTAAAGACAGGATATAGACCATTATGGAGGGCTACCATACCGCTTGATTAAACATTTCAAATCTCTTTGTTCTGTTCCAATATTGAATAAAAACCTCACCTCTGCACCCAAATGTTGCAAATGAATCTTTGTTTCTGCCAGACATTGTGCTAAGCACCTACTTCTGCAGACAAATACAAAACAGCTAATGAGCAGTGAGTCCTGCTGAGAAAAAAATGGCATCCAAATTCAACGCCTAAAATACAAAACAGGAATCTTTCTAATTAATAACTCCTGCTGTAGATATTCCACTCCAGTAACAAGAGTGGAGGGCACCAGTTACCAGTACGAGAAATGATACTAATTGTTAATCATGGTTTTTAAAAGCATCTTGAAAATTTTGGCTAAAATATGTTCTATCAGTTATTAGCAAATTAATATGGATAACTTATTCTCTCTTAATAAGAGAGAATTATTCAGTTGTAAAAATCTGCTTGGGAACCGGGACAGGGAAAGAGAGGAGTCGGTAGCAATCATTAGATGTAGACTCATCTATCTGTGTTCTTTTGCTTTCCAGATACAACATAACAGGGAAAAAAGATATTACAAAGCCACTTTTATATTAGAACTTTAAATTCTCCCTACATTCAGCTTAAAGGGAGAGATGAGGACAATGTATCGTGATTACATTCACTTTGGAGATACAAGCAGGAACAGCCTAAGGATGTTTATTTTAAACAGTAAAATGCTGAGTGAAGTAAAATGAAGTCACTGTAATGATTAGTGGGTTCTTTTTCTCTTTAACACACACAGAAGATTGAGCTTTGCTTGGTATTGTGATGTGTATGAGTAAGCAATCATTCTACCTATTACTATTATGTTAACAACTGTAAACCACCTACAATTACTAGCATGATCCCTAACCTCTGAGAGGTGGTAATCCAGTATTGGTTGTTAGCTGTCAAATTTATTTCCCTTTGGTGAAATATACCCTGGATTTAATTACCAGTCATTCTTGATACTTTATGGAGTTGAGCTCAAGTACTGTGGCTCTGACATTTAACCCATGACCCTTAAATATTTACCAGCTTTACTGGTTGTGTACAATTATCCCTTCAAGTATATCTCAGATCCATCATCCTGCCCATGACTTACTACTCCAGTCATTCTAAATCAGATACATCTTCTCCCCCCCAATGAAAGGGGATTGTTTAATTTCCACTCTAAAAATAAAAATACACTGTTGAGCTGGATTGTGTGATATGGTCAGCATCCGCTAACTGCACTTTTATTGCATTACAGACAACTTGCATAGAGGGACAATAAACTCAGTTATGTGCAACGTTTATTAACAGGAGCATCAAACAAGATTTCTGTTACCGATTATGGGCTCAGTGTTCTTCTCCGGTAACAAGAGTAGAGTGCAGGGTGAAGAACAACAATCTCTGACATGCTTAAATGATGACACTGAGCCCACACAAGCTCTTCCACGAGGTCAGGTTCCCATGAGTGAGAAGATGACAGCACCAGGGAGTAGCCATACTTCAAACAACACAAATAACTTCACAGAGTTAATACTTCTCTGAGTTGCAGTAACTCCTCCAGATGCCTCTCTGAAGCATAGGGAGAAGAGGCAGCTGATGGCACTCAAAAAGCTTCCTGTGGAGGGGGAAGGAGTAAGATGCATCCTCCTAGTGGTAAAGTCTGCCTGTGAGGACTCCAGGTTTGGGAGAAGCATTTCAAGCAAACATCTAGGGCCTTTCTGTGGTCCCTGGAACTTCCAGGTTCTGTGCAGGACTGCAAGGAGAGCATTTGGTAAAATCCCACACTATGGCCTGGTTTGTTGTGCCTTCCCCTAAAGAGTTCTGAGTGTTAGTATGACATAACCTTTGCTTTAGCCAAGATAGAAAGCCAGTTACTAGGTTATCTAAAAACTTCATTTGCTGAAGCAACCAGTCAGGTTTAAGAGACAAAAACTTACCCCTCCACTTCCAGGGCTGCTACAGCGCAAACTAAATTTAAAGAACGTTGGTGAACAGCACACAGAAATACTTCTCAGCTATAAACAGGAATTTTTAAAGTGTAACACATGGCCATTTACAGTGTTTGCATACGTACATGCATACACATAGTTTCACAAACAGGATCTGAGTCTACGAAGATTTACCATTACCCTTTATTTTACTCAGCATGAGTTATTACCTGGAGGGGAATGCTCACATGGCACAGCATTAACCATATATACAAGACTTTGTAGGAGCAAAGCCACTGACACACAGAGGATGATTTACAAGCAGTGTTCAGCAGGCACGTGAGCTTCACAATATTTCTTTACCACAGCTGATCAGCAATTTGGCTCTAAAGAGGGAACAACTGAACCTCATTGCTTTCCCCTAGAAAACAGGCCACTTTACAAACCACATATTCAGAAGCCTGCAAGTCAAGTAATTATTTCCATGTAGTTATCTCTCTTCCAAGAGTTTAATTTAAGAAGAATGTTGTAAAGTAATTTGCACTCTGTACAATTTTTTAAAAAAGCGTGCTACTTTAGATAAAGGCAGTATCTCAATCAAAAATATTTTAATCTAATTTTTTATTTATATCGTAAAGAAAAATATAGTGCTTGCTGCTAATAAGAAAATAAAATGCCTCACGGCCTTCAAACACACACATGCGTGCACATACCCAGGCACAAAGGAAAACAAAAATGATTATTCAACATTACTGGAATGTACCACAGAATTCAAACTCAGAGATTCTCTACTGAGAGTGATTATTCATTCCTCCCTTAAGCCATGTCTGAAATCCACAGCAAAGTCTAAAAAACTGTAGAACAAAATGACTCTTACTTACTGATGTAGTATTATTTTTCTTTCTTAACTCGTGCCTTCAAAGGATTTTCATTGTATTTGATACCATGTTTGTACCGCGCAAAATGAAGTATTAGGACTCTGCGCTGACACAACGTACACCCTGTACGTACCTTTTCAGAGGTATTTTAAGGTATCGTTCTGAGACTTGATCCCACATTCTGTAGTTTGGGAAGTAGGGAAGGACACTGAGGCTTAATGCACATAGTTAAGAAACTGCAAGTATTTACAGGATCAAATCCCTCACTTGGAACCAGGCTTCCTGCAAACGCTAACATAAGCAAGAAGTTCAGAGCAAGAACTTATAGCATAGAGCCCCAGACTATGAAAATACAAGACAAAAAACTCTCAAGCAAATCCTCAAGGAATTACTTTAATGCATCTCAATGGCAGATGAGCTAATGAGACCAGAGGAAAAAAAAACAGCAAATCTGGTATGTCACTAGAGTAGTGTAGAAAAGGACTGGCTGAAGTGAATAGGTCCTCATTCTCTTTCTGCTGCTACAAGGTAAATTCTCTGGAGCTCATCTAATTCAAACTGGTCTAGTCATACTTACTATTTGTTCCTTCCTGTATCTTCCTTGTTGGTGGTTTCTACTGGTTCTCTTGAAACCACCTGTGCTACAATAATCTTCTGGCCTGTATTTTACACTTCTCAGGAAAATTTACAGTGTGACAGTGTTTTTCTGGAGGCCTAATTTGCTTCAGACGTAGGAATATAGGTTCTGATGATGTATACTCTTTTTTTCCCCCAATTTCTGAATTCTCTATATAAATTTATTTATGGAACTATTCATATTCAAAACCATGTTCCAATCCTTCTTTTCCCATTGCGGGCATAATCTTATTAATGACTGTAGAAGAATGAATTATTGGCAGTCCTCCTGCAGAAAGATAGCTCCCAAAATACATGACCTTCATTTACTAAGATTATAGTGGCTCAAAACATGCTATGCTACAGATGTTTGAGAGACAGCTTAGTCAACAGTCTCCATCCCAGCATTGTGCGGCAAGAGACTTAAGCAGCAGCTTGTGAAACAAAACTTAAACCCATGCAGAGTATTTGCAACGTATAAGCCATGAGCCACTGCTGAAAGCACACAATAAATCAGGTCTGTTATCAAAGGCAGCAGTAATTGCTATCAACTTGGATTTGCCTTGGTTCACCTTACCCTTGCTTCACACACAGGTAAAATTTGTTAGCTTTGCAGAGTGTTATGCATTTGTACAGTAAGAGAGTTCATAAACAGGTGTAATTTAAATAAATCTTCAAGGTATGGAAAAAGCATTTTGGTGAGTTAAAAAAACAAGGATCATTCAAACACATATCAGTTTGTCCACAAATTCCTATAAATAATGTTCAGAAATCCCTATAGCTATAGCTTTGCATTCAAACTTCAATTATAAAAATGTAAACCATACCGTGTTTTGTTCTTTACAGCTGGAAGAAATTCTTGACTGAGAGCAAAAGTAAACATTAAAGCAAGACTTGAGTCTAGATAGTACACAGGGCAATAGCTCTGCAACTGAAAAGTGTCCATGTTAATTTCAGTGATATATTAATTAACCTTTCTGACATTTGAATGAATTACTTCACGGTGATCAAAAGCATGAAAAAAGGCATGGGGTCTCCAACAGAGATAGACTTTGGATAGCATTTCATTCTAGCATTAAGGAGATTGGCAATGGAGAGGCTCTTACCTCTCTATACTTATCTCAAAGATGAAGCCAACTCTGAAACAATCACAGATCTAGACAGCATCTTGAGTGACATAGAGGTGCCAAGAGAAACACATAAATCTACTTAAACTTCATTAAGAACAAGAGCATTAAAGGCAAACTAAGACCTACAAACCTGGTAGAAATGTGCAGGCAAAAACCTTACAGGAAACAAAGCCACAGAAAAGATAACATTATGTGAGAAACCTGTCAATGTGGGTAAAAGGAGTGGAGAAATCATGAGTGAGGAAATGTCCCGTTCATCTTCAGCCAACCTAAAACAGTTTGTTCTCCAGAAGAAGCAGCGCAACCTGGGTTGCCACAGGCTCCTGCAGGGAAACACAGGTCTCAAAATCAGCTCAGACCTGCACTGATTAGCACAGACAGAGAAACGGGGAAGAGGAGGGGGTGTCCTCAGTTGCTCTGGTGTGCAATTAGCCTTGTGATTCAGCAAAACTGAAATGTGGGTTCTCACTCTTTAGCCTCTGAATTTACCTGATGTATCAAAGCTAGGAAAAGTCAGGAGACAATGTCTACAACCACTTCTTCTAATGGTTAGTTTTACAAAACCACTCTGACATCTGGAACACATAACCACATTTTGGAAGAGATCATCAGGCAGAGCACAGGTGTAGGGCTCAAGGCTGCACACTAAATGCAATGCATTACACCACTCAGCGTTTCACCATAAAGGTATCACAGTCATCTTGATGTTTCAGTCCTATTCTATACTCCACACTACAAACGACTCCAAAGTTTTAGGTACCAGAAGGCAGCCCTACCCATTCCTCCCTCCAAAACAAAAAGCCAGTCAACAAACAGAAGCGTAGCACAGAGAAACAGGTTTTGGAATTAGTGCTACTGTCATATACTGACTATTCTGTAATTCTTTGCTAAAATTGTTGTCTCCAGGACATCATAAGGAAGTACTGCCCTTGCCCCACTCCATCCTTCCCAAATTCTTGCAACTTCTAATGTTTCTTCATCAGCTAAACAGACCAGGAATTATTTTCTGGTCTTATTGAATTCAGTTTTCAAAAGGACGATAAAAATGCTCGCTTGCCACAGAATTTGACTGAAATGACAGATTATTACAAGGTCACTAAACAGCTCATTGTGAACTTCCTGGTATTTTATAAACTAGACTGTCTTAACACATTGTGACACATGAACGATTGCGAAACTCCTCTCAACAAAGAACTTTTCAAGGTCTTTTGTCTTTAGCACTAGAAGTGGTTGGAGGGAGACAGCCTTCTCCAAAAAATATGAGGTTTACTTTTCACAATGAGGAAGCTGAATCTCAAAGAGCTTTTGTCCCTACTACAAAGCCTCTGAACATAAAGTGGAGCTGGCTAGAATCTCCTGTAAGTGATCCCTGGACGAAGCCATAATACATATTAAAATGTATTTCTTTTTAACCCTTCCACCCTCTCCGTGCACTGTATTCTTGCTAAATTCTTCCAAACCAAATCAGGCAAGTGACAGCAAATGTACTACTATGCCTTTTCAACTGTATCAGAAATGAGGAACATCTTGTCAAAAATCAGTCTGTACAATGGCTGGATATTCCTGTGCTAAGGGCGTTACCTGTTTTAAGTGAGAGGAACCTATCTAAAGCTGAAATGTCTTCCTTGAGTGTTTTATTGCTGGCTAGGCTGATAATGGCTCAAAATGCTATGGAAAAACTAAGAAGTTATGCTGTTGCTTTTTTTTTTTAGTAGCATCCTACCGTCAAATCTGGATGGAAAGTCACTAGTGCTTTCTGCCTACACCACAGATAGTTAGATCCTGGCATGGTGAAACATCTATTTTATTGCCCCTCTTTCACTATAAAAATAATAAAAAGAATATATGTCATAACAATGCTTATGTGTCAAGTAATACTTTCATTTTGGTCAGTTTTCAATTAATTTACAATACTGTTTTGTTTATCAAGATTTGGAGCTGAGCCAAGCCCTGAGTACATCTGATGAGCCTTACAATAACCCTGAATGCACCTGTTAATTTTGCCTCTGGGTAAACAATCGAAAACTCCTCAGCTATTTCCTCAGGTTGGGTGGAAACAAAGAAACACGAGATTAAAAAAAGAAAAAGTCTAGATTAGGGAATTGGAGATGCATTAATTTAAGAAGGGAACAGGGTCAAACTAGGGGCTAGGAGGCTAATAAGCACAGAGCACACAGCAAGAAAGCTCACAGCAGGGTAAGAGTTCACTTAATTTATTCAAGCGATCTATTCCAGACGCAGTAAATGATACATTATTGGATCCAGACCTGCAACTGCTTACTAAGACCAACCTCACTTAAGTGTCATTACCCTCCCCTTTAGAAATATTGCTATTACCCAAACCTGTTCACAGTGAGGGCTTTACTCAGCTGGCAATCCACTAACTTTTGTTCTTTATGATGCTCCCCCTAATTCCCCCGCTCTGCTGTGGGAATTAGGCATAACAACCACCACGCTAACCGCAGAACACCCAAGTTGATCCAACTCTATGAGATTTTTAGTGCTTTATTACACCGAAAACCAATCCCATGGATAGCAGACTATAAACAACAGCAAATGCTGTATCAAGCAAGCATTAAGTGGTTAAGGACTTAGAGATTTACTAGAGAGTTTCAATCATTCAAAGTCGTATTCATACAAATTAGTGAAAAAGAAAGCAGAAAAACACTTATCATGGAAAATTTGAAAGGAATTTCAAACTTATGTCTTCTTTGAACAGAAGAAATAAAAGGCAGACGGTTTTACTGTAACATCTTTTTTTTTTTTTCCCCCTACTGAATTACGATTAATGCATTTATTAAGCAAGAACATAAGGGAGTGCTTTCATGATGGCAAACTTTTCACTAGCTGGCTGGTGATATCATGAAGAATATGATCACATCCAGTAGTTGGGTTACTCAAGACTTCAGAATACATTAGAACTGTATGGCACAGTAAGTACAGGGACCGTGAAACATGAAAGGCAAAAGCCTTTGCTTAGTGGGACTTTATTTAGCCCTTGGAAGCCTTGTGGAGTTACACGTAAAGACTGCTTCTACCTACCTGTCTTTCCATACCAATACGACAGTCACGTGACTCCAGCAATAAAGTTCTTATGCAGATGGAAAAGGAAAGGCTAATTCATCCAGAGAAAAAAAAAAAAAAAGAGAGAGAGAGAATTGCTGCAAAATTGACAAAGTTCCTCCGATCCTCTCCAGGCCAAAATGAAGTTACGTTTAGCTCAACACCAAACACACAACAGCTGAACCAGTGGGGAACTACAGGTTTTGTTTGACAAAGATTTAATTGGCTGAAACTTATCTATTCAGCCATTAGCCTCCCATGTTTGTTAATTTCCCACTCTTAATAGCTTTTGCAAGCTCCTTTGCATTTCTCACTAGGAGCTATCAGTTCTTTATCTCTGGAAATTAACACCTCTGGAAAGAAAACACCATAGACAGAAGCCTTTTGCAGGAGAGTATCATGGGTATTTCCAGTTCCTCCCAGAACTGATAGCAGTGCTTAAGGCAAGGCTGCATCATGCTACTTTATCTGTAGCAAAGGGCACCACTGTTTTTCTGTGTTCTCTTCACAATGATTAAAAGAATATACAAAAAAAAATCCCATCTTTTTAGTCATTTTTCTCTATTTTTTTCCATACTTTATAAGTTTTACACGTTAGCTTCAAGTGTTTCTGTAACAAGTTAACAAAAAGAAAAGTTTGGCTCACAGTCTGAGCTTTCAAGATGGTCCTGATCCCGGGATTTAGGTCGAGATAATCTAAAGAAGGTAAATAAACTAGGATTCCTCACTGTCTCAGAGTGTAAAAATCAGAAGCAACCAGCTGTAGAACTCTTCTTTGAACACCTCTAGGTGACAGCATTAACAACCAGAGTGCTGGTGGCAATCTGCATTCCAAGCAGTTCTATTCAGAATGATTATATTCCAAGTATTGCCACCACAAGCCTTTAAAATACAAGTCCTCTGCAAAAGCCATAAAAATATTAAAAACCGCAATTTCTAGATTCCTTTTGCTTGTTACTTTTGATCTTCTAGCATTCAGATTTTTGGTCTTTTCTGGGAACTCTCAAGGGCTGCAAAGCAAAAAAGCTGAGCTCTTGAGGCAGTCATCTAGCTCCAGGAGCTGGGACTTTAAGAAAACACTGGATATTGCAAGACTCTCACTAAAATCAGGAGAGGCTGGAAACACTGTGTGAGGCTTTGGTTTCTCTTTCATGATGTAGTGAGGAAAAAGAGCACATAAAAAAGGTGATTAGATCCACCAGTCAGATTTATAAACGCAAAACTGCTTAAAATACTCAAAATATATTAAAGGTAGTAAATGTTCTTTATCAATCTGATGTATTTGAAGAGTATTAAAAAAAATTAGAGTATCATATATCTAGGTCCAAACTAAAGATATTCATTTAAAAATCCCCTGAGCTTGTACAACTCACGTAAGGTGAATTTTTAATTTTAAATTATTTTTCTCTTCTGATATCAGTGCCAACTCTCCCCAGCCCCTTAACACGATTAGCAGCAGACAATGCCACCACTGTTTCCAGAGCAAGGGCATAAGCTAGGAACAAGTAATATAACAAAGCTGTTCGTGGCTCTACAGTTAAAGGTTATGTCAGCATTTTCATGATAGAAACCCTGTTTCAGAGGTCAGTAACTCTGCTGGAAAAGCTCACTCAATTTAGAAACTTGGCACAGAGGGCTGCAGCCATAAGAGACATTCTTTCAGTAAAAGTTAACTATACGCAAGTCTGTATATATATTATAGGTAGCTATGAAACCATAATGAAGGGTTCAGGATGGTCTCAGTTTAAAGTGGAATTCTGTTTCCTCTCCAATGTTCAGATACACTGTGTGATTTGAAATTTGCTAGGTCAGGTCCAGGATTGGGACAGTTCACAGCAATGTGAACTTACTTGATGAAAGGTTTCTTAACACACAACTTTGCCTTTTGTTTCTCGTGATCTGTTTATCTAAAATGCATTATTTATGGAACTTCAAACATTCACTAACTGGGCTATGAAACTAAGTTAACACTATGTGACACCCTGTCCTGATTTCGACTGGGACAGTTAATTTTCTTCCTAATAGCTAGTATGGTACTATGTTTTGGATCTAAAAAGAGAACAATGTTAATAACACACTGATGCTTTAGCTGTTGCTGAGCAGTGATGCACAGAGCAAGGGCTTTCAGCTTCTTGTGCTGCCCTGCCAGTGAGGAGGCTGCGGGGGGCACAAGTTGCTGATGGGCATAGGCTGATGGGCAAGGGCATAGAACCACGACCCACACTGGCCAGAGGAATGTCCCATACTGTGTGGCACCATGCTCAGCAATAAAACTGAGGGGAATTGGCTCTAGATACTCCCACTGGTGGGCAGTAAGCAATTGCATTGTGCAACACTTCTGCATATTCCTTTATCATTATTATTAATTATTGTTTTCCCTTCCTTTTCTGTCTCTTTCTATTAGACTGTCCTTATCTCAACCCACAAGTTTTATCTTTTTGCATTTCTGTCCCCAGTGGTGGGGGGAGTGAGTGAACAGCAGCGTGGCGTGGAGCTCCTGCTGTCTTAAACCACAATGCACCCATGCCACTGAAAACAGAACTAACATCTTTATCAGTGACCTGAAGTGGGAGATGAGGTGCTTCCTCATCAGATTTGAAGATGACACTAAGCTGGGGGGAATTGTTTATATGTTCTGTGTCTGGATGGGTCTGGACAGACTGGAGGAAATTCAACAAGGATTGATGGAAATGGGACACACAAAGCAACTGTCACAGTACAGCCTGGCTGGCAGCTCTGTTGAAACAGACCCCAGGTCCTGGTAGCCAGTAGGCTGAACGCTTGCCAGGCTCTGTTGAGGGCCAACAGCATCCTGGGTATTTTAGAAGTCCTACAGCCAGTTAGTAGGCTGTACATTCCTATAGATCAAAGGAAGTGGTGATTCTCTTTTACTTAGTGCTTGTTCTACTGAATGTGGAATGCTATGTCCAGTATGGGGTCTGACAGCGCAAGAAAGATGTTGAAAAACTGGAGTTACTCCAGTGAAGGGCTGCCAAGATGGTCAGCTGGGGCTGGGCAAAAATTTTTGTGATGAGGCAAGAAGAGCAGTGGAACAGGTTACCAGGGGTTTTGCAATCTCTGTCCTTGGAGTGAAAACCTCCCAGTTGGACAAAGCAACGAGCAGCTGGGGCTGAAGTCAGTGCTGACACTGCCCTGAACTTGAGGTTAGACTGAGACCTCCTGAGGTCCCTTTCAACCTGAATGACCCTCTGACTCCACATTTTGAAATACACCAGTGGGACTGGGAATTCACCATCCTGACATACCAAACAAAATTGTGGTCTTTGGGTCATGAACAAAACTTTCTCATTCTCTTTTCATCCTCCTCCACAGGGTTTCTGATTATGGTGTTTAACGTGCAGCGAAGTGGAGGATGAACTAGTGCACAAGTCCTACAGCCACCATAGCATGTCTATCCATTTACTAGTCTATGCTCTTGACTTGGAAATCCCACATTCAGTACTGAAGAAAGAAGGTTATTCACACTTCCCAACTTTAAACACCTCAGTTTCATTGCTCCAATTTTCCCCTACCATCAAGTGGATGAATCGTATCAGATCCCTGATTAAATGCTTTAAATCACTTTGTCAATTAGAGTCTCTTTCTTTCCATCAGAATAGGGAGATCGGTTGATGCACCTTCCCAGATAGACTGGATGTTGTGAATAATATGCAAGTTTTTAACCTTTGTGTCCCACAAGTTACTACTTACATACGTAAGAGTTTCACACTTGGAAATCTTCTATGTCATCCATCTGACCAGGTACAAATATGTGAGGCTCCTCAACCCTAAGAATCTGGTAGACAGCATTAAGTTCATGAAACATGAGGCAACATTCACTGAGGCAACTGGCACATTAGCAAGCAGCCTAATTAGGCTGGTATGAGTATTTAATGTAGCTGTTCTTGATAGTGAGACTGAACCCCTTGATGCAACCCCAGAGTTATTTAATTGCATTACTGTGGCACAACCTGGCCTGGGTAGGCTACTACCTTTGTCAAAAATAGCTCACATTATGGTAACACACACGTGAAACAAAAGGACTCAGAGAGATGAAATGAATACAGACAATGTTTCCTTCAAATGGCTGTGCTGGAAGAAGGACGTAGGAAAACAAGCTTGACTGTCATGAAAGGAAAGAGTTGCAATACAACAGCTATCTAACCATTCTGAAGATTCCTAGTAGTATCACAGCACAAAAGTTTTAGACTGAGATTTAAAAGACTGTGAAATAACTTAGAATGTATTTACAGCAGATTCCTCCCAAGCTTGAGCAGTAGCATGGGAAAAGGAGATACTTGTCTGAAAATGTAAGAAGGGAGTGCTGAATGCAGGTGTCAGAAGCTGGCTGCAGGCAGGCGTCAACCAGTCAATAGTGAATGAGAGATGACAGATAGAGTGAACAGATGACGTGAAAAGCATGTGAAGTGAAGACAAGTAACATTGGTTTGATGCAACAGAGGAAAAGGAGCCAGCGAAGACACACGTGACATGTTGAAAGCAGCAAGTGAGGGAAATGGTCTTCCTAGAAATGTTCTGAGTGAACATAAGAAATTTTGCACATCACATTCAACAAGCCCAGAGAAAAGGATGCTGCCTCACATAAGATATTAAATGTTGACAGCCTCAATGAGTTAAGTCGATGGCTGGAAATTACACATTAAGCGCAGAGACTCAGTAAAATGTAGGCTTGATCCAGTGCACCTTACTGTGTCCATCTCTTACGTTGGACAGCTTTTAGGAACTCAAAGATCGGATTTCTATTCTCCTGCTACTGGGGAAAGCACTGTAGCCTGGTCAGTACACCACCCTTCACAATACCATTGCTTCAGACACCTCTCTGATAGATCCAAATACCTATGTATGGTAAAGGTTTGAAATCCAAATTTATTTTCTTGTCAGATTTTCCGCTTCTTCCTTCATGGGTGAATTCATCAATTTATCATCGATGAATTACCAATTCTGTTTGCTGCCATTTGTGCTTGAGTGCACGTGCATATTGTTCTTATAACTCATCTGACCACTGAAAAGCATCATAGTCATTGTCTCTGTATCCACTCCATTGCTTGTGTACTGAGAACAAATTACAACAGAGCTGCAGAGGCACACCTATATACAGAAAATCCTGGATATATGCCAGAGGGTGCAACAGGACAAACTGCTCTAGCTGATGCCGATCCGAATGCTCAATGCTTGTAATTCCTCCCTTTAATTTCCCACCCAGGCCAGAAGTTTCCCTCTAATCTACTGGTTTAATTGTCTATTAAACAGGATTGTGTTGCATTTTGAGGTGTCAAAAGAAAGAAATAAGGTTATTCCAATTATTTCAAGATAACTGCTCACAATAGTTAAGGCAAGTATGTATCCAAGCTTCTGCAGTCTATGCCAAATATTTAAGAGACAGCAAAAGGCTACTTTCTGACAGTGTTCACTTCAGCTAGCTGAGTAAAACACAGAAAAAAACCCAAAGAGCATAAAAAATACAAGTTTTATTTGTGTGGAAGTAGCCAACACGTGTCTCTGCCAAGCCTCTTGATAACAGGGGTGTGAACCCGAGCATGGATGCCTCTAGAGAACAGGTGGGTCTCCTTGAGATGAGATCCTTGCTCCAATGGTGTGATGCTGTTTTCTCTAAGGTATGTAGTTTTGAAGTTCACTTGTAGGTGAAAGGGATCCATAGTATGCAAGTAGTACATGTAGTAGGTACAGTACCTGTTGTACCTGCAGTCTGATTTCTCCCTCTTTCCCCACAAACTTTGTATGAACCGTATAAAAGACCCGCTGCCCAGACTTCATGGAGCTGAGGATGGAAGGCAGGATTTCCTACCTAGCTGCTGCGCTTTCTTACCTACAGCTATAGAATAAATAGGCTGCTTCTCTTCTGATCCATCCAAAATTGTCAGCTAATTGTTTTCTGTGACATGTATCAGATACAAATTTACCCAAGTTCCAATGTCTCAGAAACAGGGCAAACTACAGGCACAAATATAAAACCAGATCACGAGGTGGGGTCAAAAGGGGGAGAAGTAAGAAGGATGGGGTTGAAAGGTTCAAGCAAGGGCAGCCTGTTGCAGACTTGAAAATGTATTAATGGCCAGGAGACATGCTCTGGCTGGCTGCGCTAACATTTCCATGCTCCATAGTGTGGGACAGCTGTTTCCTTTACTCCCTTTGAGCAGGCTCAGGGCCATCATCTGCAGGGGTCACACTGCTGACCTCCACAGCATCACTGTCTGGAGATGCCACCTCAGAGACTTGCATGGCATCAGTTTCTGGAGGGGCCTGTGTCTTCAGTAAGGTATATGAGGGATCAAAAAAACCATCAGAAAAAAGCAGCAGCAATAGATGCAATAGCTGCCTTATGAAGAATGAACTCACAGTACTAGAGTGTGGATGCCGGAAGAATCAGGATTAGAGCTCTATCTGAAACACCTAGCATGTGGCTTTTCCCTGAAGTAGGGCAAGACTTCAAAAGCTGTCTGAAAAAGGTGCAGGGCAACCTGCTGTAGGCATCCCTGCTTAAGCAGAAGGGCTGGACCAGATGACACACAGAGGTCCCTTCCAACCATAACCATTTGTGATTCTGTGTGATTCAGCCTATATGGCAACGGTAATACTTCACAGCTCACAACAATTTCTTGCATGCTTTTCAATAGTTTCTGGTCTTATTTTGGTTTCCTGTCTCAAACACTAGTGTTTCGAAAAGAGTTTTTGCCTCTTGTGAAAATCTTTAGTCTCCAGATAACGCGCACATAAGGTACTGACTACTAATGTCAGTCACACACAACTGCTGCTTTATCATAGACTGTTCAATTTCGAATATCTGTGCATAATTGCAGAAGAACATACCGCTAATCCAGCACTGGGATTGCCATCCTCACTGAGACTACAGATTTGAATATCCCTGTTGAATACAGAATGCAAAAACAGACAGAATGCAGCTATCAAGCAGTGTAAGCCCTCATGCAATAATAAAACACAGAAAAGTACTTGAGACATTACCCCTCATTTCTTGCAAAGTAAGCTCATACTTAAGTTCAGATGGACCAGGTTAACAATCACTATTTTTAATGTTAAAATGCCCTGGGGAAGTTATAAACTCACCAAATATGCTGTTAAACTTACTTTATATTGTGTGCAGCTGTATGGCTTCATACCAGTGACCAAACTTCCTAAATGGGCCAGTGAAGTAAAAGACGGTCTCCCTTTCCCCCTCACACTCTCTCCTCTGTAACAATGACTTATTTGTCAGGGGAATTTAATTTATTTTTGTAGTATGTCAAGCTACTATTCATTTTTGATTTTCCTTACCTCTCTTACCCTATGGTTTTGTATCAGTCAAGATCAGGATAAAGAAAGAAATGAAGGAGCAGAAGAACTAAACTCTTACTACACTTTCTGCCTCATAGCAGTCATTGCTATGAAAAACAATGTTCAGATTCCATCTTATTTTCACTTACACTATATGTACTTGCTCAGTATGGGTTTTACATTCACATTAGAAGCCTTACTCTAGACCTACCCAGCATAACCAATTCCACCAAACTAATTATCAAGACAAACTCCACATTTTTTTCCTTCTTTCTTTTTCCCCCCTAAAGATCAACCCTATAAGCCTGCAACCGTCACTGCTTGTAGTAAATGTATTTCCCTGCAAACATGTCTGTAGCCTCTATTGGAAGTCTTAGAGAAGGAGGTCTGGCTTGCGGATTTAGATTTTGAGCACTTAACAAGGAGACTGTTATGAAATGGAGCTTTGGCATGCCATGGCTCATTGGCAGTGATTAATTGACCGACATAGTTTCACATGATCCATTCCGACATTTACACACAGACCACACCTAGGAAATCGCAAGAGGATATAGATGCTGCATCACAAAGCTTAGCATCACAAACTCTTCAAGGCTATTTCAAGCTCTGCTGGCAGAAATAGTTTCTCCTGAAGCCTCTGCTAGGATGAATGGCTATCAGTTAAATAATTACTTAAAAATGGGTTTAAAGCTGGATAATAAACAATAAATCCGTGTAGGTGGAGCAATCAGGAAAAATTGTATTAGGATGAAAAGTCTAAGAAAATCAGGCTCCTCAAGAAAACCAGAGACTAAACACAAACTAGCAAGGTAGCTGCTATCAACAGCACAGCACAGGGAAAATGTTCTCCCCACTATTTTGATGTATTCTGATAACAAAATATAATTGTCTGCTTATTTTTGCACAAAATCCATATAACACATTTCCTAAGCTCTGAAGACACATCCAAAGCCAACCAACTTCCATCCAGGTTCACAAGAGATGCTTTTTAGACCACTGGTCAATTGTTACACTCCAGTTAAAGTATGTAAGATACACTTCATTTTGCTGCTTTATAGTATAACCATTTTTTTTTTTTTTGTAAAGAGATAGCTGTTGTACTCAAGAAGAACCCTGATTAAAACCAGATGTTTTTTTAAAAATAAAGCCAACAAGTTAAACTATATTATTAGTGCTTTAACTTAATTGGATTAGAAGTCTATAAAAATCTTCCCGTAAGATATACATATTTGTTTTAAAAGTAATTCCTGCTATTTCTTGTACATGGTCTCTCAGCTGCCCTGTTCCTTTAGGTACCAAATCTGCTCCACAGCATGCTGTTGGCAGAGAAGTGAAGGAGCTGGGCAATGTCAAGTCACAACACAGCATCCTGTCACTAAGCAAAGAGTGTTGCTCCATGACACGTGAGGAAATGAAGGAATGATAAAATAAAAGAAAGCAAAACAGTGCAACTCTTCCAAGTTTGCTTTGTTTTCCAAGTGAAAACAAGCAGTAGGAAATGCTACCACCACATCCAGTGTCAAGTGCTGTTCATCAGAGCTGGAGCTGAGGCAGAACTTCCACTCCAGATAGCAAACAGTCCCAGTGCAAAGGGTATACATCTCACATCTACACTGACTTGATTGGCAGCATACAGGTAAAAAGGTAGAACAATTTGTATTAGCATCAGCACTGAACAGTCTGTTTAGCTCAGGGCTGCTGGCAATGCAAGATGCCAACTGCAGTGTGTTGAGGCTTTAGACTGTAAGATTTCCACAATGGCTCCGTGAAATATTTAGTTAATACTCATTTATTTATTTTTAAGGTTAGCAAAGCTTATGAAGTGAAAAATGTACCAAAGAGCTCAGATATTATTGAGAATGACTTCTGGCGAGACTGATCATGGTCCTTTGTTCTGAGTATCAACTCAGTCAGCGCTGCTGGAAATGGAAGCCATCATTCCCACTTACACACTGTTCAGTACTGCAGTCCGACAAAAATATATTCCTATGGTCCAGAAACCATTCCAGCTTACAGACTTTGCTTAATGGAGATCTACAGATAGAGGAGATTAAAAAAAAAAACAACACCAAAAACCAAAACAAAAAAAATTACCTTGAGGAAACCTTTTCTTTGGAATACCTTTTCTTTAAACAGTAATATTTCATGGAAACGTATCTGTTTCAGTGAAAAGATTCAGGCTGGAATTTCTAGTGGGTGTGAGAAAGAGTTCAGCATCAAAATGAACACCAGTCCCAAAGCTCCTCTCCCCTCCCTTCAAATGAGATTGTTGCTCTCTGACTAGCCTGGACTCTCGTAGAGTTCTAATGGGATAACTGCACATTTGGAAAGCTAAAAACATGGAAACTAGTCCATTAAATTAGATATAAACTGCCTCTGAGAAGAAAAGATGTGGCTATCCCAAACTCTAGTCATTATTTCCATGAATCAAAACCAAAAATCCCATACACCACACAAAAATGATGCGAATTCTCAGTGTTTCAAACTAGAAGCCAGTAATGAAACCAAAGACGAAACCAGGCCCTTACTCAGCCATGCCTCACCACAGAGGAACTATGACTATCACAGGAAGCCCAAATCCATACGCAGGCATTCAGGTCAGCGGACTGGGAGCTTAAGGAATATGGTTCAGGCAAAAGACGAAGCTGAGGACTCAGTTCTCTCTAAGGAGAATACTATGTGCACTGCTTCTAATCGGGTTTCCAAAGCCAAAAATTATTTTGCAATCTGACGAAACATACCCTTCCTCAGACAAAATGTCTTCATGTCTTCTGCAGCTGTTGGAACTTTAAGGTGATCTGAAGACAAACTAGAATCAAAAGACACCAGGCAAAATTTAAACATGAAGTGCAATGGACCCTCACCAGAGAAATCTTACGTGGGGCTCCCGTGCAGGCATACAAACACAGGAGAACTCTGTAATGTGCCAAGCATTAGCTAAACAACAACAAAAATATCATTTACAGAGTTATTTTGCATATCGTAAATGGCACTTGCATGTTGCAACTTGCTATAAAATTTGGGGATTTTGCTGGCTGTGCCCCAGTTTCTTCAGGCAGTGTGAAAAGCAGTGTGCAGGAGGAAGTGACAAGCTCCTTTAGAAGGAAATGGGCATTTTTTCCATTTTCCAATGCGTAACAACTAAACAGTTCCACTTTGTCAGCATTAAATGCAGTGAACAGCAATGAATTACCTAGGCTGGTCTTAGTTTGACTGATACTACCTTCCTCAACCTCCCTCGTGTTACACCACCCCCGCACACCACTACTAAGAATGACAAAGGAAGATGTTACTGAGGACCATGGGTGGTGATGAATACCACTATCTCCACAATAAAAGTAACCCACAAATCCAACCTTTACATGGCGGACAAACATGGTGGGAGGGTATGTGAATGCATCAACTAAATCTCTAGTACAAGTGGCCTATTCTGCTGCAGATGCGTTCCCTACATTCAGCCAGGGAAGTGGCCACATACACTCAGGTGCACAAGCACAGTGAAGGTCATAATATTTTTCCAAACTATTTTCCTCTGCCTGTCTGTTTTATGAAGCAGGATTACGCCATAGAGGATAAAAATGTAATTATATTTGGGAACTTTAGACCAATTTCACCCAAGACAGGTGCAGCAGAAAATTCTGAGTATACAGAGTTCAGTTTCTGATTGATTTAAACAGGAGCTGCATTAGAACTTCATAAAATAACCAAGGAAGAAAAAGGCAGTGATGACAAGATAAAATATCCTAATAAATGTTCCTTTTCTCTAAGTCAAACCAGTGAAAACAGAGTTCTACTGGATGACTGAAAGTATATCCATTCATTGAACAAGCTCTGTCTTACCCAACAGTATTGCTATGACCGTAATGTGTTAGAGTGAAAAAAGAAATTCACAGTGCAGTGACTCTTCCACTGTACAGCAAAAAGTAATAGGATAAAGCAAACAATCTCATATAGACTTCAGACATGCATAATGCACTTCAAAGATTAGCTTGATTTATCAGTGAAATCAGTTTGACAAACACTGAATCTAATCCAGTTTGCATGTAGTTACAAGAGAAATATCAGCCAAAATGTCCTAGCACCATTCTGAAGAAGCACAATTTGTAAAGTTAGGAATTACCTGTTCCAGAAAAAAATAATTTAAGAGTATTTTTCTACAGCTAGTTAGTAATGAAAGCTTTTATTTTAAATCACTTACACCAGCTACTCTTGGGGCTCAGCAAAACTAACTTCAATTTATGATTAGTGGAAGCTCAATCGTTACTTCTGCGTGCATAACATTACCCCCAAGTGAAGACATGTGAATCTGCTCAGGGTTCGTGTCTGCTGTGCTTCAACCAGAAAAATCGACTGGGATACACACAGAGGCTTTAGCATAAAGCCATACTAGCTGACAGACTGATCTACACCGTGAATGCTTCTGAGTGGAGAAGACTTTGCTAAAGAGACTACCACAAAACATTGAAACAAATACAGTCTACAGCAAAAAGGCCTTCCCCCAAATTTAAAAATTCATCAATATAATAGAGAAGATATTCAAACAGTTCTGCAAAATAATGAACTGTGTCTAGGTGAAGAACACTACAAAATACGTGTTGATGAACCAAATATAAATATCCATTCCTTGAAGAAGATAAATCACAACAGAGCATTAACTTGACAGTGTGAATAACGAAAATCCAAGGAATTACTACTTCACATAGTAGAAAGACAAATGAGGAAACTCTGATTTTAGACAGTAAACTTAACAACTCCTAATTCTTATCTCTAGGTCCTGATAACCTTTGTTACCTTTATAGCTCTCAACTACGTACACCTAGGACCTGGAAAAGGAATGAGCGTGGCCCATTCGTCATTTTTTGGTCTCTGAATGTTAAATCACACTTCTGTTTATTCTACCCTTCGCATGAAAGCTCTCCGTTAGAAACGTACAGCCCAGTGTTCTAACAGGGAAAATGAAAAAAGTGACAGGTAAAATTAAATGTTTCAGATGTTTTCTTTGGAAAGTTACATCTCAGCTATTTTGTGGGGGAGGATAAATGAGGCGAGATCATTTTAACATACTACCTCAATAATATATGCAGAGTGCCTCAGGAAACGTAAAAACTGTTGGCCCCATACATGAAAAATTAAGAGGAAGACAACTATTTATTTCATTAGTCATCCACATCTCTACTTAGAATCACTGAATAACTTGAAGGCTCCAGATGGCTAAAGATTCCTTGTGATCTCACAAATCAAGAATACTTAACTCAGCTTTTAAGATAGCATTTGCTTTATTTTTTCCCTCAAGTCACAGCTGTATAAGTTTTCTGGAATTTCAGAATATTTTAAGATACATCTGAATTGCTGTTAGCTTTGATTTCAAAACTGCATAGTAACTTTATGAGCTAGACAACTTTATTTCCACTCTGCTTCCAGCATTCTGCCACTTCTAACACGTATCCTCAAGAGAAACTCCGAAGGTAACCCTTCTTTCTTCTCTAGTTCTAATAGTTTCTCGTTTCCATCTCCCATTTCTTGCATACTTTTCACTATTAAACACAGTGTCTTAAATGCATGCATCCATGGTGAAAATCTGATGGGCTCATTCCCGGGAAGAGCTGTGACCACAGCCTCCACTCACGTGAATGACTTGTGATGCACAAACACCAACATCTGTTCATGTCTTTAATTTGACACTTTCTTCATGAAGTTACTGGTCAAAATACTGCTCACCTTTTCTAAATGTCAAAGCAACAGGCTATGATAACTGTTTTTGCAATCAGGTGTTCCAAATGATCATTGCAGGCATTTTGTTTGTAAGAAGATATATTTAGGTCTGAAAACACAGACCAAATGTTGCCATGTCTCTGATTTCTTTGGTCATGAGAATATGCAACTCAACAATGAAACCATTGGAATTAAGTCATATTTGGAGGAGTCCAACATCCTGATGAGTTCTCAAAAGGAGAAAAAAAAATACTTTTCAGAGCTTTTAAGAACAATAATAATGCTTAAAAATTCAATTTGGAATACTCAAAACTTGTAAGAAAAATGTGTTCCATTTGGAACTCAAAAAGCCAAATGAAACCACGTCATCATGCAGAACAAGCTATGTTCTTCTGTTTTTCATAGGTATGCTTATTCCAAAATACTATTTGAAAATAATGTAGGAATAAGCAAATGTTGATGCTCAGAATATTTTTCATAGTTATAAAAACAGTAATACAGATTGCAGTATACTTAGTTGTGGCAATGACCATTTGGATTTCTTTTTTAACTGCTGTATTCTTTACCACAGAATCACAGCCAAAGGACATCAGATGCCTCCAGACAGAGCAAAACTCAGCACCAGGTGTCTTGTACAAAAAAAGTCATGGCGGCTCCAGAGCGAAAGAGGAAAACAAATCCAATGCTGTATTATGAAAATTAAACACAATACTCTGGAATACACTCAGAGTAAATCACACAGATTTGCAGGATCTGGCCCAGCAAATCTCTATTTCTACTTCATGTATTTTCACCCATGATCCCACTGCAGTTATGGGCCAGTTCTTGAGCATAACATTACTCTTATGATGAGAAGTATGAGACGGGACCTCCTTCCCCTCATTTGGTAGCAAGTGAGATATTTAGCATATATTTCAAATATGTTTGTATTAATTATGCATTGTGGAGAAGCTGGAAGGATTTGAAAATATTTTAAACAATTTTTCAAAGCTTTCAAACAATTTTTCTTTTAGAAACCCAAGATCAGCTACAACACTCTTTTCACAGCTTTTACGCTAAGTGGTGACGTTAACAAAATTGTGGGTAGTTGTTATCTGAATAACGCCTACATCTGGGACTGGCTATTTATGTTTTACAGCTATAATCAAACTGCAGCAGCAGTGATTTGCTGCTGTTACTAAGGCACAACCGTCCCTAAGCTGCAGGTTTGTGCAGCTCCAAGGCCTTTTACTCCATTTCTGAGCTTTTTTGCCCTACTTCCTCTGTGCCTTCCCTGCATTTTTTCATGCTTCTTTTTGCATCTTCTGTCAGTTTCACACTGGTCAGCACTGGGAAAACTGACAGAAAAAGAATGACAGTGTTGTGAATCATACCTAAAAACACCTGGTCAAGGTTTATTTTATGATATAAAATAAAAATCCTGACAAATACCTGCCAAACAATATTTTTTAAACCATAAAAACAGAAGCTTGAAATACAGCTATGAAAAAAAAAAAAAAGACATGTAAATTTACAAGAAGCCAGGCAATGGTGATAAAAAGCAATTTTGCACAAGTTATAAAAAGACGAAACAAAGTTTACATGACATTAAAAAATATCCAAGCCTTCATTTGATTGTCTC